>NC_143386.1:5544621-5847651 GCF_980474605.1 Leiobunum rupestre
GTAGAAATTTAGGTTTTACCGAGAGGTTTTTTGTGAGAATCAGAAATAGGAAGGACTGGAGAGCAAGAAGTAGTTTAAAGATAGTTGCCAGCTTGGCTCTTTTCTTCCCATTTGGGCTCCTTTTCAAAGCACTCATTGGTGGGAAATACGGCTTAAGTGGGAGGCGAATTTTTTAGCTTGTTTTTGTGTTTTCTACCGAATAGTGGATGCCAAGTGGTCTAGGGAATAATTATTCCTATAAAGGTGTAAAACGGAGGGAAGGTTGAATAAAAACGAGGTGATAGCGGTATCGCGGAAGTTCAGACCCCAATTCTAATTAAAAATGTATAAATTCGCCTTAAATGGTATAATATTAAAAGTTGGTGTAAAGGAAAAACCCTTAGTAATGCTACCTCTTTACCCCTTAGCGCAAAAAATTGGAAATTCTTATTCCAATTCCAATTCAAGAAATAGAACTAAGCCTACTTTGTCGAAAAAAAAATTAGAAACGAACCAAAAAAGAGGCATATCCAAAATAAAGTGCACATGGGAAATGTCATATGTGGGACAGGTTAAGGAGCATGAAGAAGATGTTCGCCTGAAACGAAACCATAAAGCCATTTTCAACCATAGAAAACAATGTAAAGGTAAGTACAATTTTGTTAACTGTTTCCATCCGAAGTAAACGTCAAAGAATCTTTAGAAATTGAGAAACTCAGAAAAACATTTTAGCGAGAAATAAAGAAGACGGACCTTACTCCCATATAGTACAAAACTATCTGAAGTGCTAATCTGGTTAAATATTTTAGAACTTAACACGTGACCAGAAAAATAACAAATTTACAATTCCTTTCGGAAAACTCTTATTAGTGCACCTGAAAACGACATGGTTTACACGTCGAAACGATTGTAGTGTTTTTAACTAGTTAAAACTTTTTATTGTGTAATAGTCGACTATATTCTTCTAAAGCTTTATTTAAGCAATATCAGATTTCTGGTACTTTTTAGACCCTATAGAAGGCATTTTTCATGATAATTGTTATATGTTATTCTCCCTGGAGTTCGCTACAGTATAGGGACTGGGGAGTAGGTGCATGAAAGAAAGTGAGCTCACTTACTGAAACGTGCAAGAAGCTACAAGTCATTTCTAAACAATAAAGTAATATTTTATCTAAAGCCATCACTGTTAATTTCTTAAATATAACAGTAATGACATTTTATCGTCATGTCTTTAATTTTCATGATAACTTTAGTGTGGAGTGCTGTAGACTAGTTTGAGCTAGTCTCGTCTAACTAAAATTAGACTGCAAGGAATTATCGTAGTATAACATCTTTAGCTTAACAGGTGAGCGAGATTATTTTCATCCCTTTTTCTAACTGCCACTGTTACATGTACCTCTACTTGATCCAAATTTTGCAATTGCTGTAAATACTCCGGTTAGTTCAATAGGCTTAGGTGGAAATAAAAGAAAAGATCGAATGCTTTAATTGATAAATATCCGATGATGTCTTAATAATTTCGTGACTATTAAAAGTAATTGAGATCTAAAGATCGATGTACTCATCTAAAGTAAAAGAACGGTCAACCAAAAACTACTACGGGAACACGTAAATTACGATGAGGCACAAAGAAAAACACACAAACTAACGGACACAGAAACAGAAACACGATCCTGTAGAAGAATGTTTCTTTTAATTTGAACCAAATATTTTTAAGATTAAAGTTTCGAAAATAGCAAACATTTTATTCTCTGGAAAATGTAAACTCAAAGTCACTGCTTGAAAAACGTTTTTGATCTCTTTAACCGACTGAAATTTGCCCATAAGTTGAAACCTACTAAACCTATCTCTAGCGGTGCCATTACACAGACATGCGAAAAAAACCTGATTTAAAAAATTAATAGTGTCTATTCGTAATGAAAGTGAAAAGACTTATGAAGTGCGATTTCCTTTAGAAAATGAGAGTTATTTTTATGAGATCAAATAACATTGCTATATCAAAATCATATAGACAGTATTTGTATCATATTCTCTAAATTTCGGAAAATATTTGAAATTGCTTATTAGACTAAAACCCTTACAACAGAAGGTTTAGTTTTTTATTGAACAGATCAGAACCTATCGGTTCCATTGGTGGGGGAACTTAAATTTAAGTGTAGAAAATATGTGATAAATACAAATAACATTATTTTATTGTAGTAAGCACATCATATGGGATGACTGATAATATTATTAACAAGTATGTAACTCGATAATGTTGTTTGAATTTTGGCCAAAACCAGTCTTAATATTTTTCAGTAAGTAAAGATAAAATAATACCAAATCGTTTTATAATGTAATGGCAATATTCAATCCATTTCGTTTGCAGGTGATTGTTATTAAAGGGGAACGGCCAAACTTTTCCAAATATGGCCTTATTTCCGTATCAAAAGATTAACAAGACGTTCAATATACTAACCCGTACCTTTTTTGTCTTTAAAAAATAGCTTTTGGCCCAAAAAGTTGAAACGAGAAATAACGCCAGGTGTTTGGGTTTGAATTTTCGCCGCCATCTTAGGGGCGGCCGCCAGCGCCCCTAACCCCGTATGAGCGATTTGCGAACTATCCTAACTTTTAAAATCGCGCAATTTAGGCTTAGGTCTCTTATAACTGGAACGCGCCGCGCGTGCAAAACATAGTTTTTGCTTCTTCAGCAGCGCGCGCTTTTACGTTGTTTTTCCGTCTCACCGACTTCTCACCAGGTGACGCGGGCTTTTAAATTTCCTGAAATTTCTTTATTTTATTAAAAATTAACCACTCAATATTTTTTGATGCGGTTTTCGCCATAAATTTTAGTTTTTAACGGGCTATAGGGCTAACTATTTGGTTAAAGCTTGACCGTTCCCCTTTAATAAAAAAGACAGAAGAATATAAAAATTGGCCCTTGTTGAAAATAATGTCACTTAATTTTTGTTTGCATTATGTTTCCCTTCTTAAAATCAAATAAGAACTCATAAAAATCTCAAATAATTATTTATTTAGGGTTATAAAGCAAATGAACACTTTTACTAGTGCCCCTTTTACATAAATGTAAAATGAAATACAAAGTGCGTCGCATATAACGATATAGTAATAACGTCGTTACGATTAATATTGGCCAACAAACATTTACTTGAATCTTTGTGCTTGGGAGATCATATAAGACCAATAAACGGTCATAAACACACACATTAACAAAGGGAAAAACCATCGCGAATGTTTGTCAAAGGGGTTGGAATTCGTTCTAATTGGTGACGATAAATCGGAGAGAGAACTAACTGACTTCTCTCTTCCATCGCTTTCCTTTTTAGATATTGCTGAAACCTTAACCATAATGGCAAAATTGTACTTATGACGCTGTTGGTAAGCAACGCAGTATTCGATGAAAGACAAGAAGATGGAGATCAGGCAGGCGAAGAGCCAAACATCAAGTCCGGTTATGTACTGCACTGCTGGCAACACGGACCTTGCTTGCACAATTTGGGTGACAATGGTCAACAGTGCCGTGACTCCGATGGACACTCTGGCAGGCGCCGCTTCCACGTCAATGTAGAAGGACGTCCAGGACAAGAACACAACGAGCGTGCTTGGAATGTAGAAATTTAGGAAACTACCAATGACTCTCCGATGAAATGTTATGTTCGTCCATAACTCTGTGTAATTTCCTAGGAAATATGTAACTTTATGGCATCAGCTGTCAACATTTCAGAAATCTATTTATATTTGTGACATATAAAAATTTGTTTTAAAGGTTATATCGTTATATTCCCTTTGAAAATGATTTCAAATAAATCAAATTATTATTAAAAGAAGGTTTTAAAGTTTTCTATTTTTTATTTTTTCCATAAATATGTTAATTTTAACCATAAATATATTCATTTGAACCATAAATATATTCATTTTAACCATTAAATATATTCATTTTCACCATAAATATGTTCATTTTCACCATAAATATATTCATTTTAACCATAAACATATACATTCTCACCATAAATATATTCATTGTAACCATAAATCTAATCATTTTAACCATAAATATATTCATTTTAACCATAAATACATAACTATAGGTTTTCTTGCTTGTACGATAACGATATCGGCGTAGGTCCACTACATAGTAATCTGTGAAGTTGCGTATTGAAATTTAAATAAAAGGCACAGTTTTGCATGGTTCATATAGTGCTGTTCACTTAAAGGGATTTTCAAGTGAGAGCTGTGGGGGTTGAAGTCCTTTTGAATCGACCTCCCTTGAAAGTCCCTTTAAACTTAATTTAGAATGTTTAGCGGCGCTTTTTTAAATAATAGCAGCCACAAGTGAGGGGCTTACCACTGACAGATGGCCTGTGCATTGATTAAGCGTACTCAACACTGATAAAGGTACGGACTCTAAAGATTACGCGTAATCTCATTAGTACAGTCAAAGGTATGGGCTTGTACACCGATTACTCAGAGTGACTAGCCCTCAAAGACAATTATTATCCACTCAAACCCACTAATAAAATTGAACGTTTAAATTTACATCTAAAAGTATTATCTCTTAACATTAGCCTCAAATAAAAGTTAACGTATTAATTATTGTAGAACGATTAAATCGTTTCGGTTCATTCCTTAGCCTCAAAGAAAAATTTACGTGTTAATTAACGTTTTCTGCCAAACCTTTGGCCTTAAATAAAAAATGAACTTTTTTATTAACCAAAGCTGAACATTTTCTATAGAACCTTTGGTTACATACTCTTTTCAAACGGTGCTGTCATGTTCCTTACACAATTTTAAAATTAAATTCGAAAATATATATTTTTTTAAAAACAGACTTAACTGGAAATTTAAAGTTTGCAGTTCAATTCAGGTTAATTTAACTTAACACTTATTTCTAAAAAGATTAAATATTAAGTCATACAAATAACTTCATTCAAAAAACGAAATGATCATTGATATAGGAGTAAAATTTTGATTGATTTTACCGATCGATGAAAACGTATACGACCCAGAATAATTTTGTTATGAATCAAAAAATTCCCTCAAATATCTTTGTTTCTTTATTTACTAAGCACATTCAACTAGTAAACATTAATTACGTCAAAACCAGCAACCAATCATCTAAGAAACTTAGAAGTTTTACTTCAAACCAAAAATTATGTACCAACCATATCTCTTATCCTAAGGTCATTTAAAAGCGTTTTTCTTTTTATGCACGAGGTAGTACCCCCTTATTTTAGCCTTCGGGTCCGAGCTCATTTGGATGCCGAGTTTCCTCACAGGTGGATAGGTCGAGGCGGAACTATTGCATGGCCAGCCCAATCACCTGATTTTAACCCATGTGATTTCTATCTTTTCTGCCATATCAAGGACTTGCTATATAAGACCTGAAGTTTGAGACGTTGAAGACCTAAGTCAACGCATAATTGACGCCAGCGACACAAATTCGAAACACGCTAGAAATCTTGTAGAGGTTAATGGCATGCTGGGCTTGCCACCACCCTCCTACGCATTGTAACCCGGCCACATGAATTAATAGCTTTAAAAGTAGCTTGATGACTTAGGCCTAAGGTGGTGCCAAGGGTATAAGCCTAGCTGATTATTATTATTATTATTACTTTCTTTCGTCGTGTACCAGAATCTTTTCGAAGACGCGTCCAAACTTGCCTACACGCCAATGGGAGCCATTTCGAACACCCTTTTAAATACAATGATCAATGTAATGTTGTAAGGTAACAGTATATGTAACCACTTGCATGGCCAGCCAAATCACCTGATTTTAACCCATGTGATTTCTATCTTTTCTGCCATATCAAGGACTTGCTATATAAGACCTGAAGTTTGAGACGTTGAAGACCTAAGTCAACGCATAATTGACGCCAGCGACACAAATTCGAAACACGCTAGAAATCTTGTAGAGGTTAATGGCATGCTGGGCTTGCCACCACCATCCTACGCATTGTAACCCGGCCACATGAATTAATAGCTTTAAAAGTAGCTTGATGACTTAGGCCTAAGGTGGTGCCAAGGGTATAAGCCTAGCTGATTATTATTATTATTATTACTTTCTTTCGTCGTGTACCAGAATCTTTTCGAAGACGCGTCCAAACTTGCCTACACGCCAATGGGAGCCATTTCGAACACCTTTTTAAATACAATGATCAATGTAATGTTGTAAGGTAACAGTATATGTAACCTCTGAGAAACCATTAAAAAAATAATTTAATTTTTAACTGTCTCTTGGCAATTTAAATCACCTTGTCATTATTTTAAATCGTAACGATAGCATACTTCTAGATGCGAACGCTTAATAAGCTTTTGCTAGTAGAAATTTTTATTCACGTATCTCATAAGACGTTTTTACTCTTTGTAACTCAAAGAACACGATTTTCTACCAGTACCCAACTTTTATTTCAGAGGACATCTTGAAAAATTGGTACACAAGACTTAAGTCCGCAACAATGACGACCTACAACAAAGCATTATTGATCGCTGTGAAACTATACGCGACCGAAACAGGTCTAGATGACGCAACGGTGCCCAACCGTATAAGGGGCCTAATTACGTCAAGCGTCTGCTTAAGTTTCTAACTGGTTAGCTTCCACAGTGCATTAAATTTGACTTCCTAAGAGTAGTTTCGCTCGCCGCCGTTAGGGAGCGCCACCATAGTTTTCGGTTGTGAATTCGTAACACGCCTTGAATCTTCGATCAGGTTCAAGAATGATTTGCGTGTGCTACAGGTGATCATTTTGTAATTTTTTTGTAATTCAGTAAAATTTGTACTTTTGGCATTTGCAGGAAAAAAACGAAGTTCAATAAGTAACTTTCTTTCAATTGACGTGGTCTCTATGAAACGCCTTGTTATTGTTAATTTCTAAACGTAGAATACTTCTTTCAATTAATTATGAACTTTTGTTACAAGTGATCGTTTTCTTATGTTTTTCGATAAAAAACCAAATGCTCAGTAAAAGGAAACAATTTGGTCGAATGAATAATAGAAACTGCACAATTGCTCGTTTTTCTACGTTTTGGACGCCGATTTTTGACGCCAATTTTTCGGATACGGTTCAATTTAGGAAAACCTTTCTTGGGACATTTTTCACTCCTTGTTACTCAAAGAACACTCCTTTAAATTTGTTCCAGACTTCTTAGAAACACCCTGTATATAATCGCGACTTTGAAACTATATTTGTCTTAGGAAAAAACAGATTTATTTATTTTGAAATTTTCAAGTCGTATACAAGATGTAGGGGGAAACCTTATGCGAAAATGTCGATGACCTTGAACCATGTCTTCAAGGTCATCCAAAAACTAACTCGAGAACCGTAAGTGTTAGAAAGGTGGTTCCAATTAGAAAGGTTTTCCGCGTGACTTTTTAAGTACAAGTAGGTTTGACCTGATCGGATTTGACCAATAGGAAGCCGATAAATGCTAGATGAAAAACAAGAAGGTCGCTAAGTTGAAAACGTGTCGAAAGCGAGGTTCAGGAGCTGATAACTCTAAAGATACTCTTCTTAGAGTACTGACATTTGCTACACATCCTCATCATGACGTAGGGTCTTTAGTTTAAAAATTTCAATGACCTTGAGTCACGTCTTCAAGGTCATCCTAAAACTAACGCCAGAACCGTAAGTGTTAGAAAATTGGTTCCAATTAGAAAAATGTTCTACGTCACATTGTAGGAATAACTAGCTTTTCTTCGATCGAATTTGACCAATAGGAAGTCGAGGAACTGTTTTTCAAAATCACAAAGGTCATTAAAATGAAAATTGAAAGAAAACGAACATAACTCGAAACCAATTCGTGTTACATCGAAATATGCTAGACAAACTCATTATGGTGGGAGTTCTTCAAGTTTGTAAAATTGGATGCGAACACTTTTCTAATTGGAACCAGCTTTCTAACACTTACGGTACTCGCGTTAGTTTTTGGATGACCTTGAAGACATGGTTCAAGGTCATTGAAATTTTTAAACTAAAGACCCTCAATCCTGATGAGGATGTGTAGCAAATTTCAGTACTCTAACACAAGTATCTTTAGAGTTATCAGCTCCCGAACCTAGCTTTCGACACGTTATCAACTTAACGAACTTCTTGTTTTTCCTCTAGCATTTCTCGGCTTCCTTTTGGTCATATCCGATCACGTCAAAGCTATTTGTACTTAAAAAGTCATGTGGAACACTTTTCTAATTGGAACCAACCTTGTAACACTTACGGTTCTCGAGTTAGTTTTTGGATGACCTTGAAGACTTAGTTCAAGGTCATCGACATTTTCGCAGTAGGTTTCCCCCTAGATCTTGTATACGACTTGAAACTTTCAAAATCGTACCTAAAACAGATTTTGAGATATTCGCCCTGGTTTATTTTTTAGTGGACACCCTGTATAAAGCTAAAGTAACTAATTTGACTTGAGTTGGGAGTGTTTGCTTTCTTGGCTGTCCATGTGGATATGTTAAACGACCAAGCTAAAATATTTTGTCGTGTGGTTCCTAATATCTAAAATAGAAAACTTTCATTGTTTAAATACTCGAGTGCATTAGAACGTTTCAATCTTTCATATGTATGGTATTATTTTGACTTACCAGCGACCCAGTACTCCGTTTTCGTATGAAGTTTAAACCTTTCCAGATAAAAGCGCAAAGGTTCGATTTGGTAAGAGCTGTACACTCCGTTTTGACTCTCGGATCTTCTAAACCATTTTAGCTTCAAAACATCGTCTGAGCTATACACTGCACGTAGATATTAAACATTTTAAATAACTGATATCCATCATAGTTCTCGATTTGTTGAAATGACAATTTCCGGCTAGTTTCAATCAAAATTAAAATAGACCTCGTACCCTAGATTCGAAAACAAAGAGTTCACCAAATTACGGCTTTATTAACGAAGCGATATCCCACTTCCGGCACGTGAACTTGGAAATGTCGCCATATATCTGTGGCTGTAAGGACCGGGCACAAAGACGCTTTTGAGGGGCCCGGTACGAGCAGCCCAATTAACTTTTTGATCGGCAGTAAGTGCTTATACTCTATTGACTACGCACAAGGCAGTGATTTCAAATCTCGGCTACGACGTCTATATTATCGTTGTATAATTGTATTAACGCAAAGAAGAGGGTGTCCTTAAGTAATAAAAATGAATTAAATGATGATTGTTTTTAAAAAAAATACCTTTAGTAAGTCATAGGAAAAAGATTTGTAGTGAAATTTTAAATAAATTAATGTGATTTTTTATTAAGCATAAGTAAATGAAATGTTAGTGATTAGTTTGAAAGACGATAGAAGCCAAGTTTTAATAACTAAAGGCTCTTTTATTTATGATTAAGATTCAATTATTTTATTAAATATATCTTTTAAGGTTACATGAGTTGTAGGGCTAAGTCATAATTGACTTGTAAGCCCTTGCGTGCTGTTCTCTAAGGCTATCTAATCAGATTTCATAGTAGTTGGTGTAGTAGGACACAATATACAAATGACGGATAGAAAATATGAAATAGAAATCTGAATTATTATTTTGGGTATGAATATACTAGAATTATAAATCATATGCCAAAATAACCGGTTGCTAAACGGTTTTTGTATACATGTTCCAAGGTGATGGAGACTTCGTAGGTTTGAAGTAGTCTGATGTAAACTATTTGTGCGATTGCATCTGCTTTAAAAAGAGTGGTCTGAACGTTGAAAAGGACTAGGAACTTATTCGTCTAACATTTGAGTCGATGACTTAAGCCATATCATAACAGGAGAATGCCATTAATCAATCTATCGATATATGTGAAGAGAGGGATAAAAGTTAATTGGGATACGGATAATCTTCTGCCTTTTTAAAATAGTACTTCATAATGTTTTCTATAGTATATCTTAAACTAATCTTGAGATTGTTCTATATCTTGAGTTTATAAGAGGCAATAGATCAAGATGTTCTTTGTCCGCTTCTATTTGGTAATATTAACAATTCACTGATGAACATACGATGTTAATTGGTTTGAGTTTTTGATATTGTTGTGTAGGAAAGCGGAGAAATAAGGCCGTGTATAAAAGGGTTCAAACGGGTCATGAATAAAAAATCCTTAAGCTCTTTAGCTCCAAACTGGGAAAGGTTTCAATTGGCTTCGCTAGGTTGTTATAAGGGGCGCTTTAGTCACCTTAAGCAAATCTGAAGCCCCCTTAATTTTTCGAAAAGCCCCGTCTAAACATTTCTGTGAAGCCCCTAACGAAATTTTTGAAAAACTCCTACGGTAGTCACCCATTCCCCTATTAACAGAAAATGGTACAATCCTGGGGTTCAAAAGCTTCAGATAGGTTTTAGAATACAATGCCTCTTAAGATCGAAAAAAGTTATGTTTCCCTTTTACCAATAAATCATTCCCCTCCTTTGAAAATAAAGCTCTTTGCGCATAGTGAGTGATTTTGAAATAGCCATCTGTAGGATGTCACGCTTTTACTCAGAGGAAGCCATGTTCCTAATTTTGGGTAGGAACGTCAGTATTTTTGAAGACAATCTTAACAAAGCCACCCACTCTTATAATAATTCGATACAAGTACGCCCTGCAAACGGCTAGTAAAATCTTCTAAAAGGGCCAGATAATCATTTCAATATTGGAAATTGGATTAAAAATGACCAATTACCATTCATTGCTATCACGAGGTGCGGTAGGACAGGGGTTACCTGAAATTTGGAATGGAATTTTCAAATAATTTTAAGTCCTTTTAAAGTGGCAATAAAATGAAAAGGAATGCATTATGGGTAGACGTCAAATAGCGGGAACCCGTTCAATCGTTTTCGTAAAGTTTCCGTGTTTTTGGACTAATTCTAGTATCCTTACCGATTCAATAATGCGCACTATACATGTATTAGAGTTACAGTTAATTTACTTACATAGTCCAATTTTTAAAACGCAGTTTTGTGTATCAAGTGGGTATAAGTCAAATATCATAGGGCAAGAAACTTTCATCAGTAACCTAAAACATTAAAATTACATATTTATAGCCTCTGAATATTAAATTATTAATATATAACATTTCAGCAAGTCTTTATAATGACTTACAAACACAGCATTAAGAGTCTGAGACTCCAAATGTTTAGAAAAAATATAATGTGTGGTATCGAGAATAAACACATAACTCAAAGAGAGTTATTTCGTTTGCTAACATATTGATTACGCCACCTGCTTTTTACGAAGCTCTGTTTCAATTAGATATCAGCAAAGGAAAATGTACGTGTGAAATATCCCTCTACAATTGTTTAATAAGATCCCACATAATACTTAATGAAAAGTGAATAAAGTGGTTTGGCGTCAACATGAGCAGTCCCACAGTTTAGGAGTTGTCTTGACAGAAAGTTAAAAATAATTACCAAGCAAATACTTAAAATATTGCATGTGCTTCTTCACGTTTAACATTTTCTGGTCAGATATCATTCATATCACAAAATTCGTCGAACGTTCAATGTTGATGAGCTGGGTATAAATTGAAAACGTCTGATCGTGTAGTGTTATTAAATCGATCTTCCCAACCTATAACTTTCTCAGACTAAACTTGTAACTAGTAAGCTTGTTAGCGAAACAATGTGATTGGGTAGATTTTCACCCGGAAATGAAATCTACAAAAATGAAAATTAAGTAAAATCCAAAACGAATTTTATCTTATTATTGAGTAATAATTCGTTAATTTGACTTCATACTTTGTTAAGATTTGCTAAAATAAAGACAGAAAAGTTCCATAATCATATAAAATCGAATTAAATCATCGTTATGTTAAAACCCGGCCAAATATCCAGTGGTAATTTTTTTAATCATTCATCTTTCACCATACGATTATATTTATTTTTTTTAGAAATCTCTTATTTTGAGAGGTTTTCGAAAAAAACTATTACCATAAAAGATAAAAAAAGCGTTGGTTTTCTTAAAATTGTCTTACCTTTCGAATCGGAAGAGTTCTTGATTTTTCCGGAAGTGGTATCCAACGTTGGGAAGGCTGTTCTCAAATGATTTTATTTCCTTCGTATTGGGAAATATAACATCGGGCTTCCACATGCATTCGGTCAGAAGTTTTGGTAGCAAAATAGGCCACTTCTGATTCAACGCCGTCACGTTGATGTGCTCGTTCCGCCAAAATGAGAGGAAGTAGCAATGCACGCGAAATTCCTGAAATAGTTTTCGAAACAAAAATGTATAATTAAAATAATATTACTTTGTGTGTAAATAGTTTGAGTACCATTAAATCTTCATCAATGTGGTCAAGATCCATGATGTTAATCGCCACTTGCACGTCTTGTATTTTTCCTAAAATTTAAAAATAACTTAATACCCTTAGCTCTCTTTTATTATTTGTAATCCTTGGTATTTATTTAGAACGTTATCACACTGACAGTTTCTTAGGTTCCCGTGGAAATTTACGAAAAGTGGCAAATTTTACATTGAGAAATTCTAAAGCTTTTTAACACGGCTCTGTGAAAAAATCAATAGAGCCAATGTTGGTTATAAATCCAAATATAACAATTGCATGGATATATTGGTAAAGGGATTTTATTTCACGGATTGTTTTAGTTGGACATATTGCGCTATTTCGAAAGTGGTATTCCTCGGATTAAAGTTATCACCGATTGAATTAAATCGAATTGGATTTAATCAAAGCGGAATCCGTTTTTAAAACACTGGCAGCAGCCTAGCATGGTTATTAGGCTGACCTTTCAAAGTGGGATTCGATCTATGATAACAATCTTTTAAATCTTCATCACGAATAGGCACGTCAGGATCAATTCTGAAAATAAATTTGACATTTAATAAATAATACCGTACTTTGAAAATTAATTTTAACTGTCCATCTAGCCTGCCATTTCATAAAAATTCAAATAATTATACAATACGCAGTAAAAAGAAAAATTTGAATGCGCCCAAAATAAGGCCAACACGCAAATATAATTTACATTTACAAAATATACTTTAAATACTACATCTCTTTCGCGCCATTTTGGATGAATATTACAATTTATTACAAGATATTATAATACTTTATGACATTCAATTTTGGTATTAGATTTATATTCGAATAAGTAAATTTGAATCCTATTCAGCGTTCCCAACTCCCAAAATTGAAATTATAGTATCGAAGCCCAAAAATTATCGTACTTTCTAGAACATTATAGTACACGAGTACGGCCAACTTCGATTACAGGTTATAGCGTGGTAGCAATTGTTCATAGTTGGCCGTTATTTTGGCGCAAATTTTAAATTTATATATTGCCATATTATAGGCCACATTCATGTTTTTTGTTTTTTAGATCTATTACCAAGTTACTAGTTAGTAAAATATGTTTTTATCTTTTGGAATATTTATTGACTCATATTTTCAGGTACATTACATATTTTTGTAAATATCACATTTGATTTTAAACGTTTGTACTTATACAATATCACAATTATGTTATTTTTTCACTTTAAAGCTTGAAGCTTTTTTTACACATCACCTAGCATAACTTCGCAATTGTCAACATTTTCGCCAATATTTTTAAATTTGTACATTTCAACTTTAAATTTCTGAAATTATCGCAGAAATATCGGAAATATAGTTAAATTATCGAAAAAAGCGTACTATATAGTACGCGATGGAAATTATAGTACGTAAAAAATTTAAAGGAGAAATTATCGCAATGTACTATAATTATAGTACGGTTGGCAACGCTGATCCTATTTCATTATATCGCACTCATTACGCACCGTTAGGCTCAACATATTTTAAATTCATTACAATAAAAATAAAAAAATATTTTACTTACGACAAGTTTATAACTTGCAAAGGTGTACAAAAGCCAGTAACTTGGCAAACCAAGTGTAAAAACAGTAATGTTTTAGTGTTCATTTTTTGTATTTTAATAGCTTTTCGTCTCAATGTTTTTCTTTGAAATTTTTATAAATGGTTGATCAGGTCGCATATCATAGAAAGTTTCTGAAATAAAACAAATTTGAAGACTCTGGTAGGAACTAAATTATATTAGATTTTAAATTAGTTTCTATAAAACACTCAATGGAAAAGGTGTGATGTAAAATACACAATAAACGAAATTTCATTTCTAAAAGTTTTTAAATCCAGTAGTGTACTCACATAAGTGTAGCACGTACGCGTTTCGGGGAAAAAATTGATCATTAGTTAATTACGACTATGTTGTGCCAATTTCTCATAATAAATCTTTATCGGCTGGTGTACTTCTTAAATATATTATTTTAAATAAATGGATTAAAAACTTGTCAGGGGAATTCAGCAAGAATTCGCCGAAAAAATATTCTAAATATATTTTTAAAGATCCTAATAACTGTGTGCAGAAACATTATTAAAGAAAAATATAATTTTAACCTCCTTTTTCACCTCATGTACACTACGACAATGTAGAATTAACATTACATAAATGTTTTGTACTCCGTTAAAGCAAAAGTAATTGGTATTTAATTAAAAAGCTTAGAGTAAAGCAATTTTTCTCAGATAATATTTAAAATTATTTCGACCTTAAAAATCAACAATGCGTAGTTAAATATTTTGGAAGTTTCTAGTGCATTTAGCCGCTGTAAAACTTATTCTCTTGACTAATGGAATTTTATAGACCTGTTGCCTTAAATTGCGAAAGGGACTCTCGTCTGTAACACATCGATCCGTTAATTTCACTAAAATGGTACCACTTTAATTGGAGTGCAACTCTGGCAGGTACAGTCAAGACTCCGTCAATCGGTCGATCTCAAAATTCATTTTGCGTGTGGAAATACTAAACAATATTATGGTATAATGGCACGCAAATAAACCAACTAAACTTCATAGTATAGAGGTTGTGTCGAGCTCAAAAATATATTTTTCAAGTCGGTCAATACTCGTTGGGTGGTATTCTGGAAATGTTTACAACTTCCAGCAGATAGGAATATTCGACAACGTTCTAGAGTGTCGCGTTGTGTATTGACTCAAGCCTGACCATCCCTCAAGCGTTATATTGGCCAATAATATCCCAAGAGTGTATAAATAATTTACTAGATTGGTAACACTAAACAACAACAAAAATGTTTTGGAATGTTTCCTAACCCAATTGAACTATTTCTGACTATTTTTAGGTCAAGAAAAACGAATATGGCAATGAATTATTTTTATTAACTACCGTTTCCAAGATACATAATACATAGACATTAATACATAATACATAGACATTAATATTTTATGGGCTGTTTCTAATGTTTCGAAGTAAAATGATAATCGGTATGAAACGAAGCAGCCACACGCAAGGGAAATAGGTCAGTAGTAGAGCATTCGACTGCTTATAAAGGGTTCCTTAGTTCTTAACCGAAAGGCGCCGGGTTTTCGTGTTGCCGTCAGTCTGCGTGCCCCAATTAACCGGCGTATAGGGCAAGGGAAGACAACGGGAAAGGAAACGGTACAGACAGATGGAGATTATTTTGTTTTTTTACGCTGATGGTAGCGCCATCTAAACGCCCGTTTGGCTTGATGCACAACGCTACACTATTCTTAACACTTAAATTACTTTTCGTCCTTGTTTATTTATTTCTGGTTCTTTCCGACTATAGGCCGCCCTAAATTTACCTAATTCATAAAGGAAGAAGCTGATATTTATTTCTGGGACATGTACTGAAAAACGTTAGAATAACATGAGCAGAAATAATCTTATTTTGACCGTTTCTGGCCAAATCTGCACAAATTAAAGAATGACCAAACAAACTTTAACTCGACCGGCTATGCATACAAACAAGGTTATTATTATTATCCGCCCCTAGCTTCGACCCTGGAACGTAGTCAAGGTCAGCTCCCTCACTCTTATCGATTTTCCAGGCTTTTAAAAAAAGCGCGTGGTGCCGTCTATTAAGGTAGTTTAAATTTAAAATATCCGAATAATAATGTGATCAGAGAACCATTGTAAAGTATTATAATTTAGCAACTTAAACTCTATCTAGAGGACTTGAGCTTAAATTATATCCCATATCCTAAGAGGCCTTTCTATAAAATAAGCTAAGCTTGCTGAACTTGTTTTATGTAGCTCCTTCGTCACGAAATACGTAGAAGTTCAGTTCTGTTTAGGATTAGAAACGAGATACCCTTATGTCCAGAGCTTTTCAAAGTAAAACGTCATCGATACGTCACCCGTGACGTAGCAGCAGCATCAAAACAAGAAGACCCATTTTAATTTATAAATAGGCCTATTCTTAATTAAGATGTGTAATGCCTTGTTGCATTGGGGCTAGAAAAGGAGGAGGAGCTAGTGGCGATTTGACAGGCTGAATAATGTCAGCATGGTTGTTCACAGAAAAGTATTTACATACTGTTGGAAGTAAATGCACATATACAAAAAAAGAAATATGCCCCTATAAGGCTGTGCCCTTAGTGAGCTCTAAACCGGTTTTTTTTTTCAGTTCTTAGAACTGTTTTTGATATAATTCAATAAACAAAGCTTCTGCTTCTCTGCTATTAAGTAAGATTTAATGTAGTCTCTGCCTGCCTATGCAATGACACGCAACGTACCAAGAAAATCATAAGTTACAATATCCATTAGTATGACACTAAATGAAGCTGTAAATGGTGGTTAAGTATGGTACTAAATGGGGATGAACGAGATTTTCTTGGTTCCGTTTTGCGATATAAAATTTTGAGTTAAGTGTTTTGGACATTCTTGGTTAATGTAGCATTAATTTATCTGGGAAAGGTGGGGATGCAATGTTTGGACGAATTTGGCTTTTCGTAATGAGTGGCTCTTCTCCACAAAGCAAACTTTGCACTTTCGGGGAATGTGTGAAAATTGATTGTGTGCGGAGAATATTCGTGGGGGAATCCATAGCTTGACTACCCGTTAGGGAAAAGAAATTTCAAGAGTGGAGGCATAGGTAGAAAGCCTTGGCGGCAGCCACATGGGAGATTGTAAAGGGGGGGGGGGGGATACGCTCGTAAAAGAGTTTATACTTCTAACAAAATATCGGAATCTCCTTCACAGCTTTATTTTTGTTTAAAGCAGCTGTTAGGTTTTGCCTTATATCTAGATGGCTGTTCTTCACATACGCTCGGTCTTGAAATTTTAATTTTATCTTAATTCACTTTATTCATTCATCTCTTCAAGGCCTCCATTGTAGTACATTTATAGTTAACTTTAGTTTGTTGCCCAATTTCGAATTGGAGCTCCAAATTCGAGCTAAGTGGCTTGTGCTATCTCATCTTCTAAATGCTGACATTTTCGATACTATCAGCATGTTTTCATCGAGCTTTTTACCTAAGGATGGTTGACATTTCCAAACATTTGCTTGACCATTTTTACAACTTTATTCTACAGATTTGGTAATTGTGCTTTTATCTATGACCTTCGTTCATTCCAGATTTTGGCACAATTTATTTAGATCGCTTTCAAATACAACGATTTTTATAATAATTTGACTTCGGCAACGTTGTCATAAGTATCTAATGAGCTCTAAGTAATAGTAAAAGTAAGTAGCATAACAGCTGGTTCATAAAGCGATCCTTTCTCTGTAGTTGGTGTAATTTCAGCAATATTTCTTAGTGGTGAGAACATTCCGCTGTTACACTTTTCGATTGGAGCTGAAGTAGAAAAAAACTTGTTAGTATGAACAATTGAGGTTGTCTTCTCGCATTGGCCACTGGTCGTGCAATTCTTAAAGATGTTTGGGCTTTGGTCACCGGTTATAGAAGTATGTACAAAAACAGTGAAATTTTAATTGCTACTATATCATTTACAATTTAATTTTTATCAATTTCGGTTTCTACATCAGAATTATAGCTATTCCATGTTTGGGTTAAAATTGATCTTACCGAGCTATAGCTATTTTTTGTTGATTGTGACCGGTATTGGGTTTGAAATATCTTGTGAAGTCGGTGAACCCTCTGGCTGAAATGATTACGTTATCACTTTTTTCGTATACTGTGTTGAAATCATAGTAATAATTTTGTAACTGCTCTACTCGTTCTGTAATAGCTGTGTTACCACCGTAATCACTTTAAAATGGTTCTGTAATCGCTATTTTCGCTCTGTGTCAAATAATCCATGCAAATTTGAAAATTACTCCTTAATCATTTAAAATAGTTCTGTTATCCTTTTACTTCCTAAGATGACTAATGGCTGTAATCTTGCGAACTTACAACTTAAATCGCCGAAATTATTTCGTTATAATTTTAAATTAACTCTGTATTTTCTGTTACTACTTGATTCGCTATGTGGACCCACACTGTCTCTATCGACATCAAGACTCTTCCATGAACTCGTACGGTACCGTTGAACTGTTTTTATTGTTTAATGGGGAATCAGCCAATTTATCGATATATCGTAAGCTTAATTAGGTCGTAAGTTGGCTTTTATCCGTATGTTATTGTATACTTAGTTCTTAGGCAGTTTCTTAGTTTTCTTAAGTTGATTGACAAATGTGGTACAACTTTTAGAATAAGTGATAAATTAAAATATATTATTGACCATTGCCAGTTCTCTATATTCATCTCCTTACTAATCATGACACATTTATATTAATACTCATATCATAAACTTCATTCCCCTAGACAACTGATCAAATCTTAACGTTTTCAAAAAATTTTAATTAACTTTATCTTTTTATTTTAGAAAAGTGTCCACCACGAAAATACGTTTCTCAAACTATAAACTTTATAAATTATAACGTATCTTATATCTTATCTTAATAAGGTTTCATATATAAAACTTATTTTTAACTTGATATTTGGATAGGTTTCCCATTGTGTAGACAGCTCCGGATGTTTTATCTGACTCGGAATAGAATAAAACTTAAACTGAATAATTTTTACCTGGGCACAAAACTGAAATTAAAACAACACTTACACAGCCATAATGTACATTCCACTGGCCATAACAGCTTTAACTGTAGAATTATCGATCGCTTTTTAAAATGAAGCTAACCTGAAACTACTACCAAATGCCTGGCAAACCTCGCTTTTCTATGGTCTATGTCTCACGTAAAACAATTTCAAATATGTAATTGAGTTCTCCCTCTTAGCCAATAAGAAAGCAATGTCATAACCCTTCAGTCAAGGCGTGTTAAGTTAGGATCTCTTTGGAATAGTGGCGCCTCTCTAGTGTACTGTTTTAGATTCGAATTTTATTAATTTCTCAATTATTAAAATTTATTTATCGCCAATATTTTTAAACGTGAAATTCCATATCAACCAGTAACCGATATTAATAGTATTCTACCAAGAGATGTGAAAAAAATTCTAAAAATTCACTGATTCATCCTGGGTAGTAATTTTTGAAGTATAAAAAATATTATCGTTTTTTAAACGAGTAACAGGGGGTATTTTCATTATTTCACTTCATTAAATTTAATAATTTTGACAATTTGTACAGGGTGGAAGAACATTATTTGTAGTCCATTTACGCTTTCAGTCTCACCTCTACCTGTATGAGTGTTTTCAGACGAAATACTGGATGACTCTTATATTATTTCATTTACGGCAATATAAAAATTATTACATATACAGGGTGGAAGCCTCAGCCGTGGTCCAGCCTCGGTACTTCTCCTAGTACACCAGAGTGCTGCGGATGGAACACTTCTACAGGCGCTGGTAGGCCACAAATAGACCAATGGGAGAATTGGATCCCGCAGCCGTGGTCCAGCCTCGGTACTTTTCCTAGTCTAAAATATACCAATGGGAGAATTAGAAGCGCATCTTCCAAATGCTTTTTCGGGTGATTGGATAAAGATGCGCTTCTAATTATGCCATTGGTCTATCTTTGGCCTACCAGCGCCTGTAGAAGTGCTCGACCCGCAGCACTCTGGTGTACTAGGAGAAGTACCGAGGCTGGACCACGGCTGAGGCTTCCACCCTGTATATGTAATAATTTTTATATTGCCGTAAATGAAATAATATAAGAGTCATCCAGTATTTCGTCTGAAAACACTCATACAGGTAGAGGTGAGACTGAAAGCGTAAATGGACTAGAAATAATGTTCTTATAGAATCATTTGAATTTTGGAAATAGGACTTGGAATTGTCAAATTACCAATTGAAGGATTTATTCTCCGGAGGTGCGGAACGATTTAAGACGAATTTGAGACAAAAAAATTATATGATTTTGAAGCCATTTAAAGTAGAATTTAAATGATAAATTATAAGCGTGATGCATTCTGAGTAGACATGAAATAGCGTGAACTCGATTTAATCTTTTACGTCGAACTACTGGGCTGTTAAACTAAGTCTATTTTTTCGTACTAATGTGTTAAATTACTCACTAAGGGCAATTTTTAAAACGCGGTTTTGTTAATCAAGTTGGTATAAGTCGAATATCATTGAGCAAGAAACATCAATAACTTAAAACATCAAAATATAAATTATATCTTTAGCCTTTTGATATCCAATATTTTCTATGTAGCAATTTATCAAGTCGTTATAATGACTTGTAGAAAATCCAGTCAGAATCTGCGATTGTAAATGCTTTTATTAATGACCATGTGGTATCAGCAAATATATATTTCTCTCAGAGAGATGCAATTGCTTTTGCTAACAAACATCAATAATGTGAAAATAAATGGCCTTTATTTGTGAATGTTATTTCTTTTTATATTAAGCAAGTCAAAATGGACCAAACTAAACGTGTTCAGCTACCTTTTTGCTACGCTTGTGATATAATAACATTTAAAATAAAGTTATAAAACGTATAATTAGCTGTACTACTTTAAGCGTTAAAGTGTTGGTTCTTTTACATTTTCTGAAAGTTAGTTCACTTAAGTATTTAGTTAATCAGTAATTTTTCTTTTTTGGCAGTTGCACGTTAGTGAATTATCTCAGTTTTTTGTTTATATTTCTTCCAGTGCTCCCTCCCATCCGAAAGAAAAATAATAACAGCCTTTTTACATAAATTTTATGAAAACAATAATTATAAATTAATGAAATACTGCAAGTGTAAAAAGTATTAGTGTCCGTACTTAAAAAGTAAAAATACTTACTTATCAAGATAAAATGAGAAACTTAAGTTTAAGTTTAGGTATTGTTTCATTTCATTAATTTTGGTCGCAATTTGAAAACTTCAGTTACGATTTTCAGAATGAAAGACGTCTCGAATTGTAGATATACACATTTTTTGATGAGCTAGGTATTATACACAACGTCTGACCACGTTAGGTTATTTAAATGCACTTCCAACCAGATACCTTGTTCTAACTAAATCTTAAAAAATTAAGCTTGTTAATGAAACAATAAAGAATTATACAGGGAGTAAAATTTTATGCGTGAGGACAAGTCTGATTAACAAATAAAAATATTGCATGATCATATAAAATAAAAAATAAATTATTGTCATGTCCAAAGAGCGCAAAATCCGATGAAAAATATAGATTTTAAAACATTTAAGTTTTACCAAGAATGTATTTATTTATACTCAGGGAGAATGAATGTGTCGAGACTATCGACGGACACGTTGAGGCTAAGGGGGGGGGAGGAAAAAAGGAGGCGGTCTTATTTTTTGCGTCCTCGCAGCAGCGTTAATCGCCTAGAAAAACGTCATTTTTAAGAACCAATGAGATTGCAGTATTATTTGATTTTATTAAAGCGGAGGAGCATACCGGGGGCCCCAACGGGTGGAATTGGAGAAACGCTAAAAATAATCCCAACATATTCATTCTCCCTAAGTATAAATGAATATATTCTTGGTTTTACTAAATGATAAAAAAAAGTGTACGAAAATCGATTTTGGAAAATTAACAGTTACTTAAAAATAATAATTTTCAATTTTTATAAAAAGTGAAATACCTTTCGAATCGGAAGACTTCTTGAAGATTTATCCGACGTTTGGTAGGCTGTTACCGAACGACTTTATTTCCTTAGTTTTAGGGCATTTCTGATTCAACGCCGTAACGTTGATTTGCTCGTTCCGCATTTTACCTATTAATGAAATTAATAATAAAAAAGGCCAAATATTTGAACTGGTTACAATGAATGCCAGTTATAGGCAGAGCGCATTGATTATGAATACATTTTACTAAAAAACCTATTCAGTGCTTTCTTTCATCGAATTGGGGTTAGTCATTGTATTATGTTGTTCAGATGATAATTTGTGTGCCATAAAATCTTCATTGATGTGGTCAATATCCATGTTGTCAATCACCACTTGCACGTCGTGTCTCTTTCATGAAGTAAGAAATATTGCTTTATGTCTCTATAATTTTCTCCCCCATGCAACACGTTATCGCACTGAGAGTTACTAAGTACTCGAAGATAATGGGGTGGCGGAGTGGTTAGCACTTTCGCCTCGTAGCAAGAGGAGCCGGATTCGATCCCAACTTGTGGCACTGGGTGAAAACTCGGAACAACTCCTTCTGCGTTGAGTTTGCAAGTTCTCTCCCCCCTGGTTTAAGGGGTTTTCCCCGAGATCTTCGGTTTCCCCTTCCATAAAAACTTGTTGAGGTTAACGGTAATAGTTAGTGTAGGGAGCTGTTGGCTCGCGTGGCTTGTAGGGCTTGCCACCACCCTCCTACGCATTGTAACCTGGCCTCCTGAATTAAAGGCTTTAAAAGTCGCTCGATGACTTAGGCCTAGGGTGGTGCCTTGAGTATTAGCCTAGCTGATTATTATTATTATTTATTATTAATTACCAAAAGCAAAAGTCAATAGGACTTCGTACAAAAAGTCTCGCTCTCACTCGATTTCGTAGCTTTGGCCATGTGATTTTTAAAAGGAAAGTAGTACGGTTGGCCTTCTGCTCTGTGTTTTAAAGAAATTTAGGCGGTGGAAAAAGTACGGCGTGAGTTTAATTACATTTTACCTAATTTAAATGCGAAATTGAAAATTTATAATGCCGCGGAAGAGAAGTAAAAGCCAGTCAGAAATTCAGTTAAAACAGCAATCGTCACAGTGTAATTTTTACCTAAAAACTACAGCTGAAAAGACAGTTCAGTCAAGCCTTGGCCCTCTATGCCTGACAAAACCCAAGACCATTTCTACTGTAAATTCAAAAACACAGTGTGATTTAGCGCCTATTAAACTATTAAAGAATTCAGAAGTTCAAACCAACTTAGAAGTAACTGAATATATTGGTTCAAACGTATCGAGCTTAGAAAACATTACGAAAGTATTTGTCAATGATCTTCCCATGCAATTGAATGATAAAAGGAAAATAGCTGAAGAGGAACTGTTAGATCCTAAACTTGATTTAGGCCCAAAGGTTAAACGTTTGAAGTTTGTTAACCCACCCTAATCTATTAATTGAATATAGTGTGTCTGTTTTCTTATGTCTAATAATCCTTGCTTGAATCTTTGGTTTATCATTTTGAACTTCTTCAGTTGAAGCGGGATTGCTAAATCTTAACTCCGCTACAACATCGAGAAACCTCATTCCATGCCAGTGTATTGTACAAACAACTTAACTTTCTTCAAAGTTATAGTTTTGGAAATTTCCCAACGGATCAGTAACATATTGCATTAAAAACTCAGACCATAAGAAAAAAAATGAAGAATATGGTCCTCGAACACCTTTTAGTTTTACGTTAAGTTCGTTGTACTTCTTTTTCATATTTTCAAGAAGGGAATTAAGATCACCTGTTATTTTCAAATGTTCTATTAGAGATTTTCTCTTATCACAGCCTTCGACTTGAAAAAATGCATCTTGGTATTGATTTATAAGTTTATCTACATTCAAATCTGCAGGAAGAGGTGCTAAGCCTTGGTCTTTGTCCTTTTCTTGTGTTTTGGATTTTTTATCCTTTCTTTTTGCCATGATGAAATGGACTTATAACTGGGGGAAAAAAACAATGAAAAGTCGGTTGTAGTTATATAATTTTGCCTTACTTTATTTTATTTAGTGTAAAAAGCTCCCAAGTCACCTTGACTTTTGCTTTTGGTTATAGCAGGACTTTCATTCCTCAATTTAAGTGCTGACATCCCCAACCAATGATATGAGAGTATTGTATTACCTCATCAAATTGTCATTTTTAAATACAAATTGAGCTAATAATTATTTAAATAATAAATAATATTCCTATTAAATAGCAAGTCATAATGAAATCACCAAATTTACGACGAAAATTCATTGAACTCTTTTTATCGCGGCGGAGCCCCTATAAGATCGTATGTACCTGCGAAAGTCGGCCTTAACTGTGGCGGGAAAATAGTATCCATCCGCGTAAGAGTGGAAAAGCAATAGAAATAACAAGTTCCTGGACCCCCATCTAAAGCGATACTTTTTGTACGAAGTCATATTGACTTTTGCTAAAAGTGAAAAATATTAGGTCATTTTTTGGAAACTTTTGAAAAAAAAAACCATAAAATACTTATTCTTCTTAATAAAATTTCATGAAAAATATCATTCGACTAATATAATTTATAGACACAATGTCTACGAACAATTGCTAGAAATGGTCGGTAATGGAAATTGTTATTCACTGAGTGTTTTTGGTTGGGCAAATTGGTAATTTCGAAAACCGCATTTCAGATAAAGTTTCCCAAAATAGGTGGTTCTATAAAATAGGAGGGGTTTTGAGGGGATAATGTTGCTTGTTACGTCGTTCTGGCAAGTAAGAGGGCACTCGTATTCAGAATGATACGATTCTGGCGTTTCTGAGAGAAAGAGAGGCGCTCATTTCCGGAGTTATTTCAGATATTTTTGGGCGGTGAAACTGTAGTCGGTGCCTTGGTGTTTTAATGTAATATTTTTATGATTTATTAACAATTTAATTATATCTTACCTTCTAAATTATATTTAAAATAATCGGTGACTGTATCGAATTTATGGCATTTTAACAAGTAATTATTAGATATTTAGTGTAATTTATATCCAAGCCTTGGCCTAGATAATAACTTGCTCTTTAAAACTCCAGTCAATAGTTTTGAAAAGTATGATTGGTAGATTTTGTTGTGTACCTAGTTGTACGTCAAGTACTTCGAACAATCGCAGTGCAACCTTTAGCCCATTTCCAACAAACTAAAGCTTGATACATTGTAAGATAAGGATTATAAATAGAAATTCCCTGGAAGGCCTTAACATATCTTTAAAGAGACCTTGTAGAACACCTGTATCTACGACACCCTTAGGTGGTAAATGCCAAGTAGTGTGTGGATTTAATTTATGGAAAATGGCAGAAAAAGATACGAAGATAAACTTCCAACAAATGTTATGGTAATCGTGTGGATGAAACGGTATTTCGAAACTGGTGCCGAAATAGAAGTCGATTCTGTGATAAATATAACACCTACAAATGGTATGTATGTAATTGTATTTAACCCTACTAGATATATAAAAATTTTGCTTACACAGTATTTTTACTTTTCAAGAACCATAATATAATTCGCTTAATGAGTTGAATTTGCCCGAGCGAAATAACTCCGCTGATACTGGAACAAATAACGAAGATAATGGTTTGTAAATAAAACTTAATGTTTTTAAATATTTGAAGTTTATCTCTAATCTGTTATGAAATTGTTCATTCTAGATCATAATTATTGTATTCCAAACAACGTTGAACGTCTTTCCAAACTTATAAAGGTCTATCAAGGTGAAATCTTACCGTTACAGAAGATGACGAAAGATGTGGCCAAGATCAAATCTTCGAATGAAAGCCTTCTTGAAAGGAATAAGAAACTTACAGCTGCAAATTTAGAACTCTCAGATAAACTATAATTATTTAAATAACTTAAAATAAATAAGTCGGTCAAGCCCGTAATATTATCTTTCCTCGGAGGGGTTTCAGTTTATTCCCCATGCATCGTCTCACAACACTATAACTACGCTTAATCAAAACTGTTATAACGGCGATACATTTATTTTGGAAAAGCAATTGAGAAAACGAGCCGAAATTTTTAAAATTTAATTTAGAGTTTATATATTTCACCAAAATCCCCACGATAAATTTACGAGATTTTAATCCCGTTGCTGCTACATCGAAAATTTATTTGGTACCAGGTTGTTAATTCCGTTTGCAACGGTGAAAAAAAAAACACAAAAAATAGTGTATTGTTCTTTAAACCGGGTTATCAAAACACTTACTTAAACAATTATTAGTTATCACAGCGATAATGTAAAATTCATTATAAATTACACAATTCTAAATGTATTACCACTTTAGTAATTAAGGTGAACGAGAACAGGGTTGGTCTGGATCAATGCAAATAAAACATCGTAGACATGAATTCTCCCTCACATTATCAACACATACGATAAACAAAATAAAACATGAAAAATAACTGATAAATACACAGGGTGTTTTTTTTGCTCGAAAAAGTGATTTTTTCAAAAACTATGTTTTCTAGAAAGTTGAAATTTGTACTGTACATTATACGTGCTGGGGGACACTTTCTAAAAATAGACGTCTTTTTCACTGACAAAATACGACTTGAAAAAGTGCAAAGTTGGGCAAGCTAAAATAACTTTTTTTGAATTCCATTGGGAGAGTAGTGTAACTTTATGAAAGTCAGACATTTATTAATCTGGTGTTTAATACAATAAACACGGCTGAAAAATCGAGGAGACAATGGCGAAGAAGGTATTACACGATTTAATTTCGTAGGATGAAAAATGCAAATTTTTTAAAAAACAAAGAGACATTTTATTTATCTACTTACAAACAAAATTTATAAGTACGTTTCGAAAATACCACCTTCGGCTGCGATGCCGGCTTGGGCGTGAACAATCATATTGTCGAAGGCGGCTGGAATCATTTCCGGGGCTACTTCTCGGCAAGCACTTACAATTCGTTGACGCAGCTCTTCAAGGGTCTCAACCACAGTCTTGCTCATTACCCACGGTAATGAAAATTGTAATAGAAAAAACCAATAACACCTTACCGTTAACATTTCCCGGCTTCTAACGCACACAAAAAACCCTTAACTGAATAGTGAAGGCTAAACAACAGCGCATATCTCAAAATAAAAAACCAACCTAACCACGTTAATGAAAATGTATCACACATTTAAAGCCGATAAGAAATCACGTAAAATAAATTACATTGTTACGAGTAAGGTAAGTAAAACGAAGAGGCATAAGAGCGCGATGTATACAACTTCAAACTCTTTTCATAAATGACCCATTTAACTTCAATGACGAATTCTTATCGAAAAAGAAATAAGAAGCTTTAAAAAAACTTATTAAATACTGTTTTTCCTAATAGTACGCATAATAACCCAGCAAACACAAACACGTCCTATGGACATCCGATAGACGTCACACTCGGATCTTGCCTTCGTCCGTAGGACATCCCAAAATCCGGGGTTGACGTCGGTTGGACGTCCAAATGTCCGGTTTGTCTATAGCCGTAGTACGTCCCGGGGACGAGTTTTCGGAGTCCAACGGCGATTACGGCGGTCGTCCCCTGGATGTCTTTCTATAAAACCTAGAGATGTACAGGTCCAAAATGAACTTTAAAAACAGCGAACCTTCCCTAACATTCGGAGAATTCAACGCAAATCTTACTTTTGGAATTACAATTTAACTATATAAATTATCACAGTATAAAATATAGCTTTAGGCGAACCACTCAGTGAGAGTAATGAATAATAAACCTAAAAAGTTAAATTGAAACATGTACAGGTCCAAAATGAACTTTAAAAACAGCGAACCTTCCCTAATATTCGGAGAATTCAATGCAAATCTTACTTTTGGAATTACAAATCCAATATATAGAATATAACAAAATGAAATAAAGCTTTAGGCGAACCACTCAGTGAGAGTAATGAATAATAAACTTATAAAAGTAAAATTGAAACATGTACAGTTCCGAAATGAACTTTAAAAACAGCGAACCTTCCCTAATATTCGGAGAATTCAATGCAAATCTTACTTTTGGAATTACAAATCCAATATATAGAATATAACAATATGAAATAAAGCTTTAGGCGAACCACTCAGTGAGGGTAATGAATAATAAACTTAAAAAGTTAAATTGAAACATGTACAGGTCCAAAATGAACTTTAAAAACAGCGAACCTTCCTTAGTTTTGGAGAACTCAACGCAAATCTTACTTTTGGAATTACAATTTAACTATATAAATTATCACAGTATAAAATAAAGCTTTAGGCGAACCACTCAGTGAGAGTAATGAATAATAAACTTAAAAAGTTAAATTGAAACATGTACAGGTCTAAAATTAACTTTAAAAACAGCGAACCTTCCCTTACATTCGGAGAATTCAACGCAAATCTTACTTTTGGAATTCCAAATCCAATATATAAAATATAACAAAATGAAATAAAGCTTTAGGCGAACCGTTCAGTGAGAGTAATGAAAAATAAACTTATAAAAGTTAAATTGAAACATGTACAGGTCCAAAATGAACTTTAAAAACAGCGAACCTTCCTTAGTTTTGGAGAACTCAACGCAAATCTTACTTTTGGAATTACAAATCCAATATATAGAATATAACAAAATGAAATAAAGCTTTAGGCGAACCACTCAGTGAGAGTAATGAATAATAAACTTATAAAAGTAAAATTGAAACATGTACAGTTCCGAAATGAACTTTAAAAACAGCGAACCTTCCCTAATATTCGGAGAATTCAATGCAAATCTTACTTTTGGAATTACAAATCCAATATATAGAATATAACAATATGAAATAAAGCTTTAGGCGAACCACTCAGTGAGGGTAATGAATAATAAACTTAAAAAGTTAAATTGAAACATGTACAGGTCCAAAATGAACTTTAAAAACAGCGAACCTTCCTTAGTTTTGGAGAACTCAACGCAAATCTTACTTTTGGAATTACAATTTAACTATATAAATTATCACAGTATAAAATAAAGCTTTAGGCGAACCACTCAGTGAGAGTAATGAATAATAAACTTAAAAAGTTAAATTGAAACATGTACAGGTTGTAAGGGCCGCAAGGTGGCGCCAGCCATAGGAGCTGGCATATCGCCAGCTGATAAGAGCTCTTATCCCTTTATAAACCCCAGACAGAGTAAGAGTAGAGGAGAAGGGGGTCTAGACCGGCGGTTGATGTGGTTTGTTAGTTTGGGGCTCTCAATCCCAAGGGGTAATTGAAAGCAATAAAGCATATTGTTGATCCCATAAATCGTTCGTCATAAATTAGTGCGTTACATTTGGTGGCCCATGGGGGGAATTGAATTGGGAAATTAGTTACAAAGAGTACGAGAACGAAGACGGGAAACTGACAAAGCGGAATCTGGCAACACGGGAGAACAAGTTTCATTTTAATCCCGCCAACGTGCCAACGAACACGCTGAGAAACATCGGCCACAGGAAGAAGAAAAAACCCCGACTCCGAAACGAAAGGTTCGTTGAATAATCAAATATTAACAAAACAAATGACAAAATAGCTTGGTAATTACGTAAAGGATAAAAGAAATAATCCGAAAGCGTAAAATAGAAGCATCATAATGGATGCGCAAACAAAAGCCAAGGCCTAAGAAAATTTGTCCTTTTTTTGTTCTGATATTTGAGACTACTTTTGAACCCATACAACAATGTGGTCTGAGGTAATGTTACTTACTGGTTATGTGCTTATATGGTTCTTAACATGGATCGCAAGTTATGCGTTTCCAACTTCAAGACTTTGGTATATTTTGTACAAAATGCTATCGTTATGGCCAAAGGTTTTATGCCTGCTATTGGTAAGCATATTTAGAATAATTAGGAGTGGAAGTCGACTCATAGAAGGTTTGGTAGTAGGGGCCGACAATTTCCTAGATGGCTCGTACCAATGGACAAGAAGACCAAGACCTAATACTAATATTTCGTCTAGTCACAATCCCACTCCATCCACACCACAGCAACGCACTAGTCTAACAGTGGCCTCAGCCGAGCGACGACACCGTGAAGCCTTGATGATGTTCAGACAGGCAACTGGGCAAAATGGAAACCAAACACCACAAGGCACGCCAGTTCGAGGTAGTCCGGGATTACCAACAGGGATAGCTCCCATGATAGGGTCATCTACACAGAATCTATCACCACGACATGTACATTTTCATGGTACTGGTGTTCAAGGGTATGTACCGTCACCAAATAGATTATCTTTGGGTTCAACTATCCAGCCAGGGACGAGATTATCCTCAGGAAGCGGACACAGTGGAAGTACGGCAGGAGTAAACCCGTTCCAACAAAGCCAGGGACTAAGTACTACAGCTGGTGCGAATGTAAGTTCTATCAAAATACCAGTACCGACTTTTTCGGGGGTTAATGAAAATCCAAGAACGTTTATGAAAGAGTTATATACATTTGCTAATATTAAACAATTGAGCCTAGAAGGAATAGCAGCCATGTCCAGAAGTATATTCCTTGGTGAGGCGAGAGTATGGTACGAGGAATTTGAACTAGAACATGATCCCTCTACATGGACATGGCCACAGTTTGAAAGAGAGTTCACAAAGAGGTTTATGAACAGTGGTCGAGAGGATCAAATTCGAATGGAAATCGATTGGACCCAGCAACAACTCGATGAACCGGTAACACAATTTATATATAAAATAGAACGTAAGAATTTGTCGCTGTTACAACCAATGACGAAACAGCGATTAGTGGAAGTATTAAAACGAAATGTCTTGCCTATCTATGCACATCACTTGGTTACATTTCAAAGTGACAATATAGGAGATCTGAGACAAATGTTGATAAAGATGGAACAGTTATTTGGTCCGAAAGATATCTCAACGAACGTCGCAACAGAAATAGAAAAAACTATATATAATCAACCATGTTTGAATTGTGGAAAAACAGGTCACCCGCAGAGTCTTTGCCAGTCAATATCGGGACCAAGGGTCTACCGTCCCCCAGCATCTAGAGGAGGCAGAAATACTTATCGACAAAAAAAACCTGTCCCGACAACAGGAGAGTCTGGTGAAACGGGAAACGAGTAAGGGGATTGAAAGGTGCAGGGCATCAATCCACCACAAACGAACCTGCCATAATGACGATGCAACTTCTACAATCATTCGGTATTTATATTACTTTAAACAATACCAAAAAACAGTTGGCCTGTGTAGACACAGGTGCTGAAGCAAGTTTTGTGACCCTTAAATATTTAAAAACGATATCACTAGACAGTGAATTGATTAAAACTAATGATATATGTTTTCAAGCTAGTGGCGAGACTTTACCAATTTTTGGCCAAATAGAGCTATCAACCAATCTTGACGGAATCCATACGGGAGTAGTACTTTTTAACGTTGTTGGATCTCTACCATGTCCAATCCTGCTCGGGACAGACTATTTCACAAGCCTTGGAGCAAAGATAGACTTCAAAGAGAATACCTTTAAGTGGGACAAGCATTCAGTTACGTTGTATCCAATGACAACAGAGGACAGCGCAAAAGAGCGCTCTGTCTCGGAAAAGGTCATGGCTGAAGTGAAATCAGTAATCAATATAGATAATACAACAGAACAACAACGTGGTGAGTTAACACAATTACTAAAAGAATTCCCAGCAGTGGTAACTGACAAGAAAGGCAGTACCGATTGGATCTATCATAAGATCACTATCAAACCTGGTACTAAGGTCGTAAACCAAAAACCACGCCAGCTAACGAGAAAAGAACGAGCCATTGTGGAAGGTGAAGTAGACCAAATGCTACGAGATGGGATAATAGTACCCTCGACATCACCATATGCTAGTAGAGCGCATATAGTTGGTAAGAAAGATGGAGGGTTGCGATTCTGTGCGAATTATAAAGAACTGAATGAATGCATAGAAGACGATCCATATGGTTTTCCACGAATAAATGGTATTCTTGATTCAATAAAACAACCTAAATATCTAAGCAAACTCGATTTAAGAGCAGGTTTTTGGGAGGTGCCAATGGAAAAAGGAAGCGAAAAGTATACAGCGTTTGTGACGGAAAGTGGTAAATATGAATTCAAGTACATGCCCTTTGGTCTCAAGACGAGTCCAGCAACCTTCCAAAGATTGATGGACAGAGTCCTAAAACATGGAAATAGATTGGGAGTCGCCTGGTACTTGGACGATATCATCATAGCTAGTCAAACCTGGGCCGAACACCTAAAGGCTCTGAGATGGGTTTTGTCACAACTACAAAAAGCCGGCCTAACGCTCAAGCTGTCCAAATGTTCGTTTGCCTGCAATAAAGTGTCAATATTGGGACATCAAGTCAGTACCGAAGGGATATGTATAGATCCGTCTAAAGTCAAAGCGATCCGAGAGTATGTAATTCCAACTAACACCTCGGAACTTGCTACTTTTTTAGGAATGGTAACTTATCATACCCGCTTTATCCCAAACTTTGCTGATTTAATAGCACCGTTACAGTTTCTAAAACGCAAGAATGTTCAATGGAGATGGACGAAGGTAGAGCAAGCGACCTTCAACTCACTGAAAGAACAGATTGCAAAGGCTGTAATGCTGCATGTACCAGATCCAGACCTGCCCTATATTGTAACTACAGATGCAAGCCAATACGCAATTGGAGCCATGTTGTCGCAAATCCAAAATGGAATAGAAGTACCGTTATCTTACGCCAGCCGGATTTTCAGAGGACCTGAGGTACGATATAGCACACCCGAAAAAGAATGCTTAGCTATTGTTTATGCCATAGAGCAATTTCGACATCATTTACATGGTCAACACTTTACAGTAGTTACCGACCACAAGGCTTTGAAGTGGTTATTTAATTTAAAGAACCCTAAGAGTAAACTATTACGATGGGCTATTTTGTTGCAAGAATATACTTTTGATGTTGTCTATATTCCGGGGAAGGCGAATAGAGTCGCTGATGCACTGTCCCGCTCTGTAACGGAATTTGATAAAGGCAAAATAATATCATCAAAGACTCTAATGACTATCTATTTAGCCGCAGGAAGTCAGATGTTGGAACCCATTACAAAGCAAGACATCATGAAAGAACAAGAGGGAGACAAACAATGGGAAGACATTATGGTTGATCTCCGGAAAGGTAAAAAACATGATTTATATGAAATATGTAATAATATTCTGTGTAGAAAGGCCACACCATCGAAACCAAGGAAGATAGTAATACCCCATGGCCTACATAATAAGATGTTCGAGATGTATCATGATCATCCTGTTTCTGGCCACAGAGGATATACTGCAACAGAGAAAAGAATCACCACCAAGTATTACTACCCAGGACTGAGAAAACTGATAGCGGAAAGAGTACGTAAATGTGTCACCTGTCAACAATACAAAGCAACAAACCATAAACCAGCAGGTAAAATGATGTCCAATACCACTACCGATGGTCCAAATCAATTGGTTGGGATTGATATGATGGGTCCACTACCAACAACCGCTCGAAATAATCGATACATCGTAGTAATAGTCGATTACTTCACTAAGTATGTCGAGTTATTTGCAATTAAAAACATAACTGCCTTTACAGTCGCAAATGTGTTCCTAAAATATATATCACGTCATGGCTGTCCCGAACGCATCCTTTCCGACAATGGGACGCAGTTTACGTCAGCTGTATGGAACGAAACGTGCCAGCTATTGAAGGTAAAACCTGGACTCACCACCCCATATCACCCTCAAACAAACCTAAGTGAACGGGTCAACAGAGTACTGGGTGAACAAATAAGTATATACGTAGGTAACTCTCATAACAAATGGGACTTGGGCCTGGATTTGCACCAATTAGCAATAAACTCAGTATACCACTCTACGATTAAAACGTCCCCATTTTATCTAACTTATGGTAGAAATGTTACTCTACCGTGGGATGATGAGAACCAGCATAAAGCAGCAGATGAAATAGATCCAGCCACCTTAAGGGAGTATGAACAAAATACGTTAAGCGAGCTACATAACGCCTTAGATAGTGCACGCAAGTATGCAGTCATAGCACAAGCAAAACAAAAGTTGTACTACGATAAGCAATATACGAACTCTGAACTAGAGGTTGGCCAATTGGTATGGAAAAGGTCCCACAAACTCTCCAATAAAGAGGCAGGTGTGATGGCAAAATTGTTACCAAAATGGGAGGGCCCGTATAAAATAGTAAGGAAGCATGGCCCGTTAACATATGAGATACAAGATTGGCAAACTGGACAATATAAAGGCAAATGGCACATTAATGAACTAAAATTTTATATCAGACAGGATTCTAATGGCGACTTTCCTGACGTAATTGATGTCACTTTACCTACAACAGAGATGGACGAAGACGATTCAAATACGACCGAGACGGACTCAATACCCCAAGAGGAGGGTGATCAAGAAGCAGAAATGCTAGAATTTAGTCTTATAGAACCAGAATCAGTATTAGCAGAACAAGAACAACAGACCGAAACCATAAATAACGTGTCCAATGTGGTGAACGAAACATCGTCTGATCCCACATACCTCACGCCTTTATTGAAAGGTTGGGTCCGAGAACTAGTCTATCGAAAATCCCCAAAACTGGGCCGAGTAGGTGATGTATACTACTATACACCTATACCTACCGTACAACAAATACGATCTCTAAAAGAATTAGAACGGAAATGGAGGTATTTGGGAGATGCTACCAATGGGTTGGATACCAGTATGTTTTTATTTAAACCCACTCCACTTCCTGGAGCACCTACCACCCAAGAAATCGTCCGAAATGCAAAATAAAGGGGCCGATCTATATATTGATTGTCCTAAGGGTTGTTAATGATGATATTCTGACCCGAGTGTTTATAGATATTATAGATAATAATAAAACATCTTTCTATTATAGAATGGAGAAATCCTATGTCTTGTTCCTAGGTGAAGATGAGTTGCCAGTAAGGGCAATCGTCAGAGGTAATCTGCCATTTCCAGTGATTCCAAAGCACATTATCCGTATGCTGAATTACCAAGGTGACATTACGCACGCTGATGAAGATAAATTTCAACACCGATACGGAGTAGAAGGAGTAGTTTGCACCATAGTAATCCCAATGCGGTTTGGCGAGGAAAAAGCTTTAGACGTTCATGTAGGGGTAACCTCCATCCAACAGGATAACATACTTATAGATCCAGCTACGGAATACAGACTGATGGGACTCCCAGAAGAGGAACCATTGCCCAGAGGACCTTATTCCTTTTCTTCACTACCAGACACTCCACCAAAAAAGAGCGAACCGACTGTGAAGTTCGTGTCATCAGGATGTTCGACTACAGTGGAGCAGCGCACGGTTTCCTTTGCGCCTTCTGTTCCTAAACAATCTACAAGCAGGCAGATCATCCTCCGAGACGGCCAACAAACCACTACAAACAATGATCTGTCACAACGACGACAACACTGCTATAGATGCGGCAAAAGAGGACATCTGGTGAGGCAATGCCACACACAACGGAGGGTATTGCGTACCAACGAGCAAAGACGAGTCCACGGGTTGAACGAGCAAAGACGAAGTGCACTCCCTAGGCCGTACAAGTACAGATTCTAACTTTGTTAATAGTATAACGGACTAGTAGCTCGGGAATAAGAAAAATTTGACTTTGACGCGCATATACCAAAAGCATATATCATTAATTCAAATTAATTAAGTGTTTAAAAATTTTATAGTGTAGAATAACAAGTGTATAAAAAAATTAACCAACTAATAGCTTAGTATAAAAATTTGTATTAAATAGTAACAAAAATAGATATCAAATCGTATATTAAATAATTGTACATATGTGGGAAAAAGAGAGACCGAAACTAACAACAAAAAAAAACGGGGGAGAATGTAAGGGCCGCAAGGTGGCGCCAGCCATAGGAGCTGGCATATCGCCAGCTGATAAGAGCTCTTATCCCTTTATAAACCCCAGACAGAGTAAGAGTAGAGGAGAAGGGGGTCTAGACCGGCGGTTGATGTGGTTTGTTAGTTTGGGGCTCTCAATCCCAAGGGGTAATTGAAAGCAATAAAGCATATTGTTGATCCCATAAATCGTTCGTCATAAATTAGTGCGTTACAAGGTCTAAAATTAACTTTAAAAACAGCGAACCTTCCCTTACATTCGGAGAATTCAACGCAAATCTTACTTTTGGAATTCCAAATCCAATATATAAAATATAACAAAATGAAATAAAGCTTTAGGCGAACCGTTCAGTGAGAGTAATGAAAAATAAACTTATAAAAGTTAAATTGAAACATGTACAGGTCCAAAATGAACTTTAAAAACAGCGAACCTTCCTTAGTTTTGGAGAACTCAACGCAAATCTTACTTTTGGAATTACAATTTAACTATATAAATTATCACAGTATAAAATATAGCTTTAGGCGAACCACTCAGTGAGAGTAATGAATAATAAACCTAAAAAGTTAAATTGAAACATGTACAGGTCCAAAATGAACTTTAAAAACAGCGAACCTTCCCTAATATTCGGAGAATTCAATGCAAATCTTACTTTTGGAATTACAAATCCAATATATAGAATATAACAAAATGAAATAAAGCTTTAGGCGAACCACTCAGTGAGAGTAATGAATAATAAACTTATAAAAGTAAAATTGAAACATGTACAGTTCCGAAATGAACTTTAAAAACAGCGAACCTTCCCTAATATTCGGAGAATTCAATGCAAATCTTACTTTTGGAATTACAAATCCAATATATAGAATATAACAATATGAAATAAAGCTTTAGGCGAACCACTCAGTGAGGGTAATGAATAATAAACTTAAAAAGTTAAATTGAAACATGTACAGGTCCAAAATGAACTTTAAAAACAGCGAACCTTCCTTAGTTTTGGAGAACTCAACGCAAATCTTACTTTTGGAATTACAATTTAACTATATAAATTATCACAGTATAAAATAAAGCTTTAGGCGAACCACTCAGTGAGAGTAATGAATAATAAACTTAAAAAGTTAAATTGAAACATGTACAGGTCTAAAATTAACTTTAAAAACAGCGAACCTTCCCTTACATTCGGAGAATTCAACGCAAATCTTACTTTTGGAATTCCAAATCCAATATATAAAATATAACAAAATGAAATAAAGCTTTAGGCGAACCGTTCAGTGAGAGTAATGAAAAATAAACTTATAAAAGTTAAATTGAAACATGTACAGGTTCAAAATGAATAGACTTTGATCAAACATATTTTCTTCCTACCTCTGTAAAAGACACATTAAAAAAATCGAGTTAAAATCATTTAAAAAATCCAACAGTTTTTTAATAAAATACTTACTCTTATGATATATTATACTAGAGATTACTATGTTATAATCTTTAACGTTTGTGTAGAACGCATTATGGACTTTATGGTGACCGATTCCAAACAATCGAGTAATGGCGTCGTACAAAAGAAACTACAAACTGGGCTACCAGATATTTTAAAAGGACTTTAGCTCGGCCACCTTAGACACGGCCCACTGCGCATGCGCTCGCGTTCTCTCGCCCCATAGCGGCCCGCTCAATCAGCCCAAAATAGAGAATGCCATTTGTGGCCGCTACGTAGGCTGGAGCGCTATAATCTGACCCCTCTTTAACCTTGAATCCTACGGAGATATGTGGTTTTTTGATTTATTATGAAAAAGATTAAGAATTAATAGGCATTTTCAAGGAAATGAAAGGCAAATCAACTATTTTTATACGTTTTAATCACTTTTTCAAAATTTTTACGTTTGTTTTTCCCGCCGAAAATAATATTTTAAAATCACCAGATGTCAGATGCTCTCGCTACTGAGTCAGCTGTTACAGTTGACAACACGTCGATGAAAAAGACTGCTGGGATAATCACAATTAACGCTTGTAGCTAAGCCAATAGCAAATATTTTAATAACTGGGAAATGGAAAGTAAGTTATTATTTAAATATTTACAATCCATAATGTGGAGAAGTTTAAACAAAGTTATTATTTATCTGTTTCCAGGAATGACTGCCGTAAATGTTGTATTGGATGTTTCACATTTAAAGAAACTTTATCGTTTGAGGCTTAAAACTAAGTTCTTTAAGTTTCTCGTATCAGCCTGAAATTTAACCGTGTTATATTATCAACTAAAGGTGGAATTATTTTGTCACAGATAAATTTTGCAGAAGTTGGAAGCATGAGTGTCATTGCAATCACACTGTAAAAGAGGACATTTAGAAAGCTTCGGCAAATTGTTACAAATTCCAGGAGTTTCTCGTAAATATGGAATCGCTCCCTCTATGAAGGTCAAAACAATTGAGATAATCAAACAAACTTCTGCTTTGGATATTTTAAACCACCTCTGTCTGATAGTTAAATTAAATCAAGGAGCGGAGAGTAGTAAATCCCAATTCGAAATTTGATTCATTTAATCAATAAATCTAATATTTGTTTGAATTTGGTTACTTGATTTTAAGAGGCAAGGAAATGACTAAACATTATTTACATTTTTGAGGGACTACTAATTTTTAATTTCAGGTCAGTATATCCCACCCCCAAGGGTCTAGAGACGCCAGTGCATTTATAACCAAATTGTTTACAGGTTCTTTGAAAATGTCAAGCCCCACAATTGTCTGTTAGAGATGAATTCTGTACCTTTATCTGTGTCACTAAAGTGTAAACTGCATACTACACTTGATGCTGATGTGTCATTTATTTTGTAATTATCACGTGATGTGATATGATTTTCAGCCATCTTTCTCACAGAATTTCATCACTTTTTTAGATTTGCAATAAGGAACGCAAAAGCATTTTAATCTTGTTAAGTAAGGGTAACTAAATTGTTGAATAAAAATTACTTAATTTCTAATTACCTGTAAACTGTATTATTACATTTCAATAGTTTGTATAATCTAGTGAATCCATTGACTTATTGATAAATGAAATTCGAAACCATATAAATATATGTTGGAACTTATTCTTAAAAGGGTTTCAAACAATGTAAATCTTAGAACATGTTTATAATAAAAATGAACAAATTCCACCTAAATAAACATTTTATTTTCTTTAGAAGATAATGAAAATTATATAGTTATATCAGAAATGCATGTATTTCTGGTTATATGTATGGAAAAATGGCTACAAGACAAGGTAAAAGTTGTAAATAAAACTAACTAGGGTTAACTTTCTTGCTAAACAATTTGAAAAAAACTGAATTATAACCTAATTTTTTAAATTATAAATGGAAACATAACTTTCAATTACAAAATAAAAATGAAAAAAATTAGCTTTAAGAATATTTAGGTACTTTTTAGCAGCACGTACTCATCAGTTGTTGAGTTTCCCACCATAGAGTATGATGTTAAATCGGTTGTAAAAAGACGCGTTTTTAGGGTTGGGACGAAGCGCTCCCGGCGGACGACGATGACACTAATCGCTAAACTTTTGATTCGCGCCAATACATGGATTTGAAATTCTTTGAGCGGGCCGCTATGGGGCGAGAGAACGCGAGCGCATGCGCAGTGGGCCGTGCCTTAGATCAGCTTTTTCGCAGTAATTGGCTGTGATTGTAGAAATAATTCAACAAATGAAAATAATGGAAATAAAAATTAAGAAAATAATAATATAAAAAAATATAAAAATTAAGAACAGATAAAATTAATTAAATAATTAAGTAGTTTTGATTTAATACGTAATTTCATTAATTCACGTTAAATAAACTCGTAAATTTAAATAATAATATTCTTAATAAAATTAATATTTTGTGGTTCATTAATCATTATCAGCTCAAATACAAATACAGGTGAAAAAAATTAAAATTAATTGCTGATAAACGCACCTCTAGATAGCATTAATGGACGAAACATTTCGAACGAATAGTGGAGATCCATGCGACGTCGATTGGGCTGAATATCGGATGTCGCGAAATTGGTTCTACGAGGACTAAAATGGGACGTCCGTTATTTATCCCGTAGGACGAATTTTGAACGGGACCAAGCTGGGCTCTATGGACCATGCTGGGACGTCCCAGGGATGATTTGTGTTTGCTGGGAAGTTGAATAAGGTATGGGAAATATGTTTTTCCTGGTTAATTTTTGTAATGAACCTTTACTTGATGTAACAACTCTGTTAAAAATGATATCATGGTATTTTATCGCAATAAACTTTGTTACATTTCCCCTAGTCATTTAAAATTCATCAAAATATCACAGAACGTTCAAGATCTGTTTTGTACTTCTAGGTAGGGAAGGCCGTGATCTCAATAAAATCCCAACAGCTTAGGAACAATTTCAGAGTGGAACAAATTTGGATCAAAAGGGTTTCTATCCCAAACAGGCTTATCACCGCAAAAATCAACTAATAGGTCATACCAAGAGAAACCGGTCAACCCCATTTGACCTGGGATTTGGAAAAGCTTCTTCAATATTAAGACTCTTTTTTTTAACATTTTGCCAAGGTCTTAATTTCGAGAAGTCCATACCCTGTATTTTGCTGATGTACCACATGATCTGGCGAGGCACCAAACATCAGAAGAGTTGGATTGACGCATGCAGAGTCTAACTGCGTACGTTGTGGAATTAGGATGTATTCTTAGGTATTTCTGGGTTGCAATTTCTTCGTTTTTCAATCCTCCTTGCACGTACTTGTTTTTCGAAAGGTCAGCCCCTTTGAAGATGGATTTTAGAAATGCTTTATTTCTTTACGTAGCTTCAGGTGGCCCCAAATTTTTAAGCAGTAAATCTCACCTTCCGTTCGGAACTCTTTTACAGTCCAAAATGAACCACAATAAAGCTTCAACGTGCTTACACACACCTACATGACATCGCCATCCTTACATCCGCACCAAGCTCTTTCTATAATACTATCGGAAGCAGGTATTTTTATTGCTACATAATATTTAGAATAAAGGGTGAAAGAGCCCTCTACTTTACGTTTAATACAGATTACAGATTCCTCTGTTGCTGTAGGACCTGGACTTACACCTTCGGATACTTTATTGCATTTACACATCCTATATCCCCAAGTTAGATGTTTTTCGGCCTTTGTTGAAGAATGGTGTTTGGCGATTGAGCTTTCTTTAAATATTAGTGGAACTAACTTTAGTTGTTTTGTCCAATTACCAATTGAAAGTTTTACCTTCTTGTTTACAGCTTTTTTCTTCATTTTTGTTACTGAAAAATATATTTTAAGAATAAGAGAAAATTCAAATATATTTAGACCCTTAATACGAACATTTTAGAAGTTACTTCCAGGAACACAAATAGCAGACGATATTCAAATCAAGCGGTTGCAAATTTCCGACTTGAAAGGCAACATAAAATCAAGTAGTTGGGCAAGCCAAATGGCGCAATTTATATTATTACCTATTAACAAGAATTGTATCGTTTACATTATTATCGTTTAAGTACTGCTTGGATTCGTTGTTAATGGACAACGGATGGACTGGATTTAAAAATACCATTAGCCGTCGAGGCTCTAATTCAATTATAATTTTTAACACCTTGGAAGCTTGGATTTGATATATGATAACAATATTTAAAGTCTTTATCACGTACAGGTACATCATGCAGATCAATTCTTAAAACCAATTAATTGCACAGATAATTTAAAAAATCATACATATAAAGCTAATATGATCTGTTCGACTAGCTCATCATTCCATGAAAATGTAGTGTAAAAGGAAATATTTTCTATAGGCAGTTAATGTCCGTGGTTTTACTTTTTATTTGTAGTATAAAAATCTGTAAAGGTTATTTGAACTTTTGAACCGTTTAAATTTATTTCAACATTTCTACGACTATCGAAACAAACTAAACAGATATTTTTGTGGATTTTACAAATTGGCGGCAAAAACTCAACACCGAGAATAAAAGACACCCAAACAACAATTGCAATTTAAGTAAAAACGTCCTTAACGACTTGTCAAACTATAATTTCACTGGAATTTTGGTCCAAATAGCGCAAAATATTTAAATTTGAAACCTGGTGACCAAAATAACGATAATTGGCGTTCCATTGTGCGCCAATATTATAAAATTTGGCATCATAAAGGTATGAAATTTTTTAAATAGTTTTGAGACCCAATAAATAGTTTTAATCTTATTTCATATAATCGTACTCATTTTGCACCATTATCTTAAAATAAAACTTTATTTAACTTACGTCAAGTTGCAAAACAGCCAATAATGTGTAAAATCAGTAATGTTTTAGTGTTAATTTTTTAATAATTTGCATAAATTATGTGCACAAACGCTCAGTATTGTGATTTCAATGGCTTTCTGATATTTTTACATTGTTTATCAAGTCGCAATCGTAGAAAGGTTTTGAAAAAAAAAACCAAATTGTAAACTTTGGTACGATATTTGCTTTAGATTTCAGATGAAAACCTTTAATGGGAAAAGTGTGATATAACAATGTTAAGCCATTAAGACCTAAAACAAAAATAATATATTTTTCCGTCTGGTACTAAAAGCCTTTTATACCAGTTGTTTATTTAAATAAGTGTATCACTTGCGCGATTTGAATTATATCGATAATTATGTTATTACAACTTTGTTGTGCCAACCTCTTACAAGAAATCAATGTTGGCTGGTCTACTTCTTTAAGGATAACCTTTCATCGACCAATTTGCCAAGCACTTTTCCTCGAAACTTGTTATGGTCAGAATTATTTCTATTGAGCTTTGATGGTTCGAAATAATTTAAGCTCAAATGAAACATTTACCTAGTAGTTAGTATGATTTGGTGGTTAAATATAATTGTAATGAAACGGGAGAAATTGCCTACTAATTTATATTCTACTAAGTTTGCGGTGAAATGGAAATCGAGAAATCCCATTTTAATTTTTAAAATACAATAATTACGAAAAAAACCAGATTCCCTCTATTTCTTTTTAAATTAAAAATATTGATTGATAAGAAACATGAAAAGTAAAACACGATTTTTAAAACTAGTCATGGAAAGTCGTCGTTAAAAATAGGATTAAATGTGGGCTAAAATATAATTAGAATAATTTATATCAAACCTGCTTTTTTCTCTTTAGCACATTGCGAAAATGTTTAACAAAAATAAAATATTGTTATTTTTTCCATCTGAGCAAATAAGTTGATATATATAAAAAAAATCCAACACAAATATTTAAAAAGAAAACGCTATCACTTATAGTCAAGATTGTTTCGAGCTAAAATGTCATCGACGCTTAGTAAAAGATATTGAAAGATTATTGTGCACTGCAGTCACTGCAGATCGTGTTTTTTGAGTTATAACATTTTATCGACCTGACAGTTCTACATATTAATTTTAGTGTGAGCAGCGCTTGTCTGAAAAACATTGATCCAAAAATTCAATATGAAAGAGTACAGCTTTAAATTAAGAATATAAGCGTAGCAAGGAAAGTCAAGATTCCGTCAATCTTAAAATTCCTTTTGCTTGTGAAAAAACTAAACCTTCTTAATGTAAAAAAGCAAGTAAATAAATTTACTTAATACCGTAATGTAATGGTTGTGTCGTACGTAAAATACAATTTTAAATTCGGTCAATTCTCGTGGCGCGATAATTTAGATGAAACTAATAAAACATTTAACCAGAAACATATTTAAATAAAACTTGATCTAATCTGCAAGTGTTTTACTCTCTTTAATCTGAGGAGTGTTTAATTAACGAATAATCTCTCTAGATTGTATGGACATAGCACAATATTGTTAAACAATTTATACACCGCTGTGGAACTGTTGATAACGGACTTAAAAGATTAAATTTATTTTTTATATTAATTTCAAAGATATACAAATTTTAATAGCTACCAACTAACAAGTTGTAAGATAACCCACCGAGAATGACAAACATCCAACTTAGTTTTTATGAATCGCGAGAGGCTTTGAGCAATCTGCAATTGAAATATTTGAGTTAATTGTGTACAAGTATCTTGTTAATATTTTATCTCCGTTAAAGCTGATCGATTTTCAGCTAAGTTAAGGCATACTTTACATTGCTAATATGTCGTTTTCTATACAACTTATAATTTCTTTTTAATCTTAAAAGTTTTAGAATTTCTGTTTAAAGTTGGGTATTTTTTGGTAAATTTCTGATCATACTTTCCCGATTTGCTGCTTAAATTTAGGGTAAGTTCTGTTTCTTGGAGGCTATTCTTCAAACTGAGAAGACTTTCCAAACAAAGTTGTAACGAATATGATCAAATTTCAAATTTGAGTATTTAATATTTAATTTAAACGGATAATCTATGCAAAAACGACATGTTAAAGGAAGGGCCTCAATCCTATCAAGGGGTGTCCAAAAACAATTGCGGTTTACTTTTTAATTCTTTAAAATTATATTTAAATTTTATTACCGGAAGCATTAAGATGAATTTTCATACAGGGTGTCCACTAAAAAATGAACCAGGGCGATTATCTCAAAATCTGTTTTAGGTACGATTTTAAAATTTTCAAGTCGTATACAAGATGTAGGGGGAAACCTAATGTGAAAATGTCGATGACCTTGAACCATGTCTTCAAGGTCATCCAAAAACTAACTCGAGAACCGTAAGTGTTACAAAGTTGGTTCCAATTAGAAAAGTGTTCAACGTGACTTTTTAAGTACAGGTTGGTTTGACCTGATCGGATTTGACTAATAGGAAGCCGAGAAATGCTAGATGAAAAACAAGAAGGTCGTTCAGTTGATAACGTTTCGAAAGCGAGGTTCGGGAGCTGATAATTCTAACGATACTCGTGTTAGAGTACTGAAATTTGCTTCATATCCGCATCGGGATTGAGGCTCTTAAGTTGAAAAATTTCAATGACCTTGAACAATGTCTTCAAGGTCATCTAAAAACTAACGTGAGAACCGTAAGTGTTAGAAAGTTGGTTCCAATTAGAAAAGTGTTTCACGTCACATTGTAGGTCTAATTAGCTTTGATTCGATCGAATTTGACCAATAGGAAGTCGAGGAACTCTTTTTCAAAATCACAAAGGTCGTTAAAATGAAAATTGAAAGAAACCCACATAACTCGAAACCAATTCGTGTTACATCGAAGTTTGCTAGACAAACTCAATATGGTGGAAGGTTTAAAGTTTGTAAAATTGGATGACCTTGAAGACATGGTTTAAGGTCATTGAAATTATTATCTCGTGATCCATTTGGTTTAGAAACTAGGTTCGAATAGGAAATTTGCGAATCACCGCTTTCTCGTCAAAGTAGTTTTGAACCATGTCTTCAAAGACATTTAAAAATGCCCTTGACTTCCTTTTGGTCTAATCCGATCGAATCAAAGCTAATTAGACCTACTATGTGACGTGGAACACTTTTATAATTGAAACCAACTTTTTAACACTTACGGTTCTCGCGTTAGTTTTTGGGTGACCTTGAAGACATAGTTCAAGGTCATTGAAATTTGAAACTAAAGACGCTCAATCCTGATGAGGATGTGTAGCAAATTTAAGTACTCTAACACGAGTATCTTTAGAGTTATCCGTTCCCAAACCTCGCTTTCAACACTTTATCAATTTAATGACCTTCTTGTTTTACATATAGCATTTTTTGGCTTAATATTGGTCAAAACCGAGCAGTGCAAAGCTATTTGTACTAACAAACTCACGCGGAACACTTTTCTAATTGGAACCAACTTTCTAGCACTTACGGTTCTCGAGTTAGTTTTTGGTTGACCTTGAAGACATGGTTCAAGGTCATCGACATTTTCGCAGTAGGTTTCCCCCTACATATTGTATACGACTTGAAAATTTCAAAATCGCACCTAAAACAGATTTTGAGATATTCGCCCTGGTTCATTTTTTAATGGACACTCTGTATATTTCCAGCTTTATGAAATAAATATGACGGCCTCAAATTATTCTATGGGGTCTAAAATTATAAAAAAAAGTCCAATTTACTGGGTACACCCGACCATAACCTCCTAGCACTGCCTCTGAATCTCCAAGAGAATTTGCATTTACAATGTTTAACATTATTATGTGATTTCAAATTCTAATGTTGTATTCTTTTAAGTACATTTAGAGTTGTGTTTTTGTCTCTGCAGATGTGTGCATCTTGTCAAAATTAGTAGTGTCTCTAAGAAGAGAAGGCCTCACAATTGAAGAGTTTCAAAGCATGAAATCATTAAGATGCCGCACCAATATTTACTGAAACAGTCAGTGCGTCATTTAATTAAAGCTTACCATCCTTTAACTTTCAATTTAAAATCATGGTTAAATTGTAATATTCAACTTTTTTATTTCTTCCAGCGTTTATATTCCAGTCCAAGCTGACACAATTTTACTAAAATTCAATTGCTTATCAAATGGATGAAACGATATATGAACTAACTAACGATTTTATTATAAAATGCATTCTAGGAACTATAGCATTTTTAACACGGTGCTATATACTTACAAGCTCGATGTTAATTAATATTTCATTCGTTAAACTTAATATAAAAAAAATTAAATAAAAAAAAAATTTTAAATCCCGTTTCCTTCTTTTATTACAGAACAGAACCATTAGTCAATTAAGATGATGGTACTTTTTACTGGCAAAGCTTTAACATCAATATAAAAATACATTTAAGACAGAAAATGAAAAAGAGGGCTAGTGTTAAAGTGAAGTCACAAGGAATAACCCTAATGATATTGTGATGAAATTTGTCTTCACTGTTGTAATATTTGGTGGTGGTGATTAACTATTTCAACTAGCAATTAATAATAAACTTTAATACATTTTGCGGAATACAATTTAACAACATCTTGTCACTAACCAACGTATCTATCTAATGGTTTCTTTTTAATAATAAATCCTCGCACGTGAGAGTTAGCGCGCGGTACATTTTAAATAATGAAAATAGTATAAACATGACATCTCCCTTTTCTTTAAGAAAATGTCTTAAGGTAAGGTACTAAATATTTATCACATAACAAAACCCTTTAAAATGTAACGATACAATTAAATACGTCTTTCATTGATGAGCCGTTGAGGTGGGCAATATTCGTGGTCTCAAATTGTAGCGTCTGGGAGTACCTTGTTCGACCGGTGGAGTATCAGATCTTGCTTCGGATAGAACTGGCGTTCTAGGTTCGTTCAGTTTTTTATCTGGTAGTAAGACTGTAGAGGGGGGTGGAATAATTTTGTAAAAAGATGAGTTTCTGGTGATACGTTGTCCATTTTTTTCAGCTGTTATCATGGAACCATTTATGGCTACGATTTGGTAAGGTTCCGGATTAAAGAACGGTGACATTTTGTTGGTCCGATTAGCTTTCACTAATACGTGATCCCCTATTTGAAATTGATGTGGTTTTGCACGTTTTTTTTTGTCATGATACCTCTTCATCTTTTGTTTAGCAAGAGCATCTCGCTTCTGTAACTCAGTATGTTCTGAATTTGATGAAGGCAAAGATGGTAGTTTGCTTTTGACAGTCCGTCCAAAGAAAAGTTCTGATGGTGGCTGACCAGTAGTTGAGTGAGGGGTATTTCGGTAACTTATTAAAAAACGTTGAACTTCATCTTTCCAATCAGTTCCTGTGACTTCGGCTGCGCGAATAGCCTTGTTTAATGAAGCCATGAAGCGTTCAGCTGTACCATTCGCTTGCGGCCAAAGAGGTGTAATCTTTCGATGTTGAATTCCAAAACTTGAAAGATATTCAGGAAACGCGTGTGAATTGAATGGTGGACCATTATCAGATTTGATTACATCAGGAAGTCCAAAAAGAGCAAATATTTTGTCCAGAGCTTTTGTGGTTGCTTCAAATGAAGTTGACAGAACAATTTCAGTCATAGGATAACGAGAATGTTCATCATTAATGACTAAGAGATATTTTCCATTGTTAAATGGGCCAAGGTGATCAATCGCTAGATGTGTCCACGGAGTTTCCGGGAGCGAAGTCATGAGTAAAGGTGTTTTCGTAGTCTGCGGAGCTACAGCGAGACATGGAATACAGGATCGGACTACTTGATCGACTCGAGCATCCATATTTGGAAACCAAACTTTGGTTCGCAAAAGTTGCTTAGTTTTCACTAAGCCTAAGTGACCTTCATGGGCTATTGCGATCACTCTGTCCTGCAGAGACGTAGGAACGTAAATTCAGTGCCCACGTACCAAAATTCCATCCATAACGGAAAGTTCATACTGGACGTTTTTAAATCGTTGGAGAATATCTCTGTTTATGCTGGAGTCTTGAAGTTGCCAAAGATTTGTTTGAAGACACTTGATAACTGCTTTGACAATCTTGTCATTTTCCGAAGCTTCCTTAACTTCCTCATAAGTAACTGCTTTTGGTATAGCATAGTGCACGATCATATTGACATGATTCTCAGTTGCCGGAGATAAGCAACGTAGATGTTCGGTGATTTTATTCGGATGTCTGGATAGATAATCAGCTGGGTTCAATTTTCCAGGCTGATATACAAGCTTTAGGTCATATGGTGCTAATCGAAGGTTCCATCTCTCGATGCGAGCAGAGGTTTTCGCCTTCGGGTTTCTGAGTAAGGTTAATAGTGGAAGGTGATCAGTTACCACTGTAAACTGAGATCCATAAATATAAAGGTGAAAATGTTCACAACTCCAAACAACTCCTAAAGCTTCACGTTCAGTCTGTGAATAACGAGTTTCAACGTCAGTTAAAGCCTTACTGGCAAATGAGGTGATCGCGATTTTGTCTTTGAAGCCTTTTTGAGTCAATATTGCACCAAGTCCAGTAGGGCTGGCATCCACGTAGATAATTGTAGTTTTAGACGGATCAAAGTACGATAGAATAGTATCCTTTTGAAAGTGAGATTTTAGTGTTTGAAGAGCTGATTCGTGATCCTTTGTCCAATTCCAAGGAGCATCTTTCTTGGTTAAACTCCTCAATGGTAACATGAGGTCAGAAAAATTTGGTATGAAACGCGAACAATAGGTAGCCAGACCCAAGAGACTTCTAATCTCATCAGGAGTTTTTGGTTGTTCGATGTTTTGCAATGTTTTGATTTTTGTTTGATTAACGGATAGACCTACTTCTCCAAACACATGCCCGAAAAACTTTAATTCCAATTTACGAAATTCGCATTTATTGGCGTTGAGGGTGATATTATTTCCTTCGAGTCTTTTCAGAACTTGTGTAAGGGCTTTATTGTGGTCCGCCATATCCTTTCCGAAGACTAAAATGTCGTCAGAAATATTAAGCGCATTCGAAATATCTTGTATAATGCAATAGATGGTGTGGTGAAAAATTTCAGCTGCTGAACTAATTCCAAAACTAAGTCGCTTATATTGATAGAGACCTCGATGAGTGCTGAAGGTCGTAATTGATCTTGATGATTCGTCCAGCTCAAGCTGGTGATATCCTTTATTTAGGTCTAGTTTCGAAAAAACGCTAGCTCCATTGAGCTTCTGAATTACGTCTTCGATAGTAGCCATAACGTGACGGATTCTAATTATAGCTGTGTTGGGAATTCTCATATCAACACATAAACGAATTTTCTTAATCTCGTCAGTTAAAAGAACATCTTCAGGATTCATTATTTGATCTTGTGAAGTTGAGATGTCCTGATTAGAAATTTTCGCCTTCTGAACTAAGACGACTGGTGAGACCCAAGTCGTAGGACCGGTTACTGGTTCAATTATGTCATCTTCCAATAGTTGATCGAGCTCTACATCCAATGCTTTTCTCAGATGAAAAGGAATTCGGCGATGCGGTTGAATAACAGGTTGCACACTTGGATCAATGTCGAGTTTGACTTTGATATTTTTAACTCTGCCGATCCCGTTAAATAACTTAGGATATTTAGATACAATATCTTCATTAGTTAGTACGTTGACAGTTGATTGAAGGCGATTCGGTGATATGACTTCTAATTCTCTTAAAGTTGGATAGCCAATGATTGATGGTGATGATTTCCCTTGATCACGGGTCACATAAAAAGTTGAATAAGTTCGATTGATATTGGTGCGTATGGTGGTTCCAAATTTTCCGAGCAATTTAAGTGGCGTACTGGATCCGTAGGAAAAAACCGATAAGGTGGTTGGTTCAAGATGCGGTCTGACATTCATATTTTGATAGGTACGGTTATTTAAAAGGTTTATACTTGCTCCAGTGTCCATAAGTAATTTTACTTTATTGTCTCCGATGAAAACCTCCAGTAGGGGTAATTAACTAGATAGTTGATCAGAACAATGTGAGATGGTAAAAAGGAATTCAGACTCGTCATCCTTTTCTGATGTATGCCCAGATTTAATAGCGTTGATTCTACCCTTTGGTCGCGAAGTACCAGAGTTATTTTTCGGTAATGATGGTTTATTATTATTGAAAGGCATGGAAGTACTTGAACGGCAAACGTTACTTAAATGATTTTGTTTTCCACAACGCCGACATGTTTTCCCTTTCGCTGGGCACTGAGATTTATTTGGATGTGGGTACGCACCCCCACACAGGCCACAGGTTTTGAGTGAAACTGTAGAAGCTTGACGGTTTATATCACGGGAATGATGTGATTGAGGAAATCTACTTGGTTTGTTTCTTAGATGATTGGCAACTCCTTGAGTTGGAGTTCCATTATGAGCGATTTTCTCAATTGTGGTTGCCTGTTTTTCTGACATCTCCATTAGACGTGCCTTTTGAAGTAATTCATCCAGAGTTAAAGATTGATTTTCGAAAGCTAACCGCCGTAGCTTCTTAGATTTGCAAGTTTGCACGATATGCCGTTTTAATTCTAAAGCGCAAAACGTTGCTAAGGCTCTTAAACGAACGTGGTAATCGTCTACAGATTCATCTTCGGTTTGTCTAGATTCTCTAAATTTGAATACTTCAAAATCTTCATTTTGTTTTGGTGCAAAATGTTTAGTTAAAAGAGCCTTCGCGTCTGTATAGTTGGCGGTTAGTTTATTTCCTGGTAAAGCGTCAAAAATATCTTGAACTTTATCTCCAGCGCAATGTAGCAAAAGTGCTTTTTGGCGAACGACGTCTTTTATATCAGATGCTAATAAATAGTTTTCGAACTTGTTAGTCCATTTTGTCCATGCCGCATTCAAATTCGCTGAATCGGTGTGAACATCGAAAGGTGGAACGGAGGGAAGATACAGCGCCATTATTTGTTTTCAAAACAAAAAATTTCAAAAGCGCGTGATTTTTTTTAAAAGCTGACGTGGCAAAAAAAAACTAAGGATCAATTAGTTAATATTTGATTATTACGATTGTAATTGGTATGATTGTTTCCCCCGAAGATTCGAACACTGCTCCGTCGCCAATGTAATGTTTGGTGGTGGTGATTAACTATTTCAATTAGCAATTAATAATAAACTTTAATACATTTTGCGGAATACAATTTAACAACATCTTGTCACTAACCAACGTATCTATCTAATGGTTTCTTTTTAATAATAAATCCTCGCACGTGAGAGTTAGCGCGCGGTACATTTTAAATAATGAAAATAGTATAAACATGACAACTGTGATTTTCCAAATATACTTTTACTTGAATCTGGGCGCTTGGGAGAGCATATAAGACCAGTAGACGGTCATGAACACGCACATTAAAAAGGGGAAAATCCATCGCGAATATTTGTCAAAGGGGTTGGAATCCGTTCTCATTGGCGATGAATCCGGACAAGGACCAACTGACCTATCCAGAACATCACTTTCCTGTTTAGAAATTGGTTTTACCTTGACCGTGACGGAAATCTTGTACTTGTGTCGGTGTTGGTAAGCAACGCAGTATTCGATAAAAGAGAAGAAGATGGAGATCAGGCAGGCGAAGAGCCAAACATCAAGTCCGGTTATGTACTGCACTGCTGGCAACACGGACCTTGCTTGCACAATTTGGGTGACAATGGTCAACAGTGCCGTGACTCCGATGGACACTCTGGCAGGCGCCGCTTCCACGTCAATGTAGAATGATGTCCAGGACAAGAACACAACGAGCGTGCTTGGAATGTAGAAATTTAGGAAACTACCAATGACTCTTCGGTGGAATGTGATATTGGTCCATAACTCCGTATAGTTGCCTGAAAATATTTAAAATGTTTAAATGATAATTTATTATTTTTTAATGTTGCCAACAATCTATTCACTTTAAAGAGGATTAGAGAACTGTATGATTTCTAGCTGGTAAGAACTCGGTACGCAAGTAGGATGAGTTTCCTAATAAAAACTGGGCTAATATTGAACAAGACGAAAATGCAAAATTTCGGAACACATGCTATGACGCAAGTTTACGAAAACTATTTACTCCCAAAAGTGAATACGAATAAAGTTAGTGGGACCTGTCTTTCCTAGAATTAATTAATATCCGAGACTTCTAAAGTGGAGGACGTTTAAATTTAACCTGTAAGGGTAAGGGCATTTGTCTAAGAAATGCAATCCCTACAAGGTCTTAATTTAACCCATTTTAAATTTGTAAGGTTGAATTTAAAAACAGCTTTACTTTGAAAGACAAAATTATTAAAATATAAGCTGAAAATTGAGAAAGACAACGAAATGGGAATAATTTATGAAATTCCTTTTCAATGTGAACAAAAGTATATTGTCATATATGTAAAATCCCAATCATAAAATTAATTAGAATGAAACTAAAATATTAGATAAAGAAATAAATTTTAAAGAATCGGTATACATAAAAAAACTAGGAAAAATAAATCAAGACAAAGGAAAATTGGGCTGATATAGAGATAAACAAGTAAAAGAAATCAAATAATAAAAAACAATAAAATTTAAACAAAACTCGCGGTTGATTTATGTAACGTTTGAAGAAATTATTTTTGTGGTAAGCCTCGACTTGAAAAGGAACTTCGGGTTCGAAAGCTCGTCAGACATGTATTTTTAAACATATTAAATTTAGTTTTATATACCAGTCATGAAGTATCTTGTCTCTTAAATTAGTTTATTTTAAAATTCTGTTTTAACCATGACTTTTAATAATTTTAAAATATACGTCTATATTACCGAACTATAGGTTGTTCTGAATATGCTGATCTTTCCTTCAGTATGAGTACCTCGACCTTAAAAATATTTCATAGAGAAACATTCTAATAGTTTATAGCAAAATTTAAGATAAACCTTTGTCAGATGAAACAAGACGTACGACGGTCAGAAAACACATAATCCTTCTAATGTGTTAAGTTTTTTGAGCTATTCACAGCAACCTGCAACGCCGGTATCACAACCAATATATATCCACGGTCACAGATATATACATATTTACACTTATTTGTTACTTATAGTCATACTTTGAAAGCATCGAAGATTCCTTCGATAAGTGTCACTCTTATTTTTTACTTCTGATAACACTTATTTGTTACTACTAGTCAGCCGTTGAATGTCACACTTATTTCTTCTGGTTATACGACAAAGACTAGTTCGATCAGTTTCATACTTATTTGTTACTTCTGATCACACTTATGTGTTACTTCTGATCACACTTATTTGTTACTTCTGATCACACTTGTTTGTTACTTCTGATCACACTTATCTGTTACTTCTGAACCCACTTATTTGTTACTTCTGATCACACTTATCTGTTACTTCTGATCATATTTATTTGTTACTTCTGATCACATTTATTTGTTACTTCTGATCACACTTATTTGTTACTTCTGATCACACTTATTTGTTACTTCTGATCACACTTATTTCTTACTTCTAATCACACTTATTTGTTACGTTGAGTGTCACACTTATTACTTCTGGTCATACGCCGAAGACTAGGTAGATCAGTGTCATACTTAATTGTTACTTCTGGTCATACGTTGAAAGCGCGGCCCACTCTGAACGGCCTTGAAAAACGCCAGAGGGAAACGGGCGCAAAGACCTCTATAAACACGCGGATTTACAATGTTGGAAATTGCGGGGTCCGTATACGCTGCCCAAAAAACCTAACTTAGAATTAAATTTAAGGAACGTTTTTACAATTCTAGGTTATTTGTAAACCACAGTTATTCAAAAATATAACTTTCATGAAAATCGGACTTAAATTAAGGAACTGTATGTAGATTTTTAGGCGAAAATATAAAAACACGAAAATTGGGGTCCCGTAAATTACCCTGAAAACTATACTTAAATTTAATATTTACTGATAAAACTGAAGTTGTAGGTCCGTTGAATCCTAACCTATCCAAAAAAATATTTATCGTTACCGGACTTAATATTAATGAAAATATCTACCACATAAAGCGAAATCACCGAAAATAGTAAATTGGGCAAATGCCCAACTTGTTGGGCTCCGATTTGAAAACTTTATGAAAGGCTATCAATGGCAATGTATGTACATTCGAACGAGATATCATTAACTCTTCTAGGTATAACCGTTGAAGAGGTATGCGCGACACGGCATCGGCGGCAACGGCTACACTGTACGTGAGACTAATACACACAAATCCTTAGGATTGTGTGTAAAAAGGGGTAAAGGTCGGTATTGTATATTTTATATCAATTATTAATTTTTTTAATATATTTGGATATTTAATAATTACGGATAATTAAACACATTTTCTAATATGTTTCATCTAATTAATTTCACACCTTAAACAACTTATAAATTCTTTAACTAGCCTTCGATATAAATTATTTAAATTATTCCAAATATACTTTTGTACTAACTTTTGAGAAATTATTAAAATATAAGTTGAAAATTGAGAAAGACAACGAAATGGGAATAATTTATGAAATTCCATTTCAATGTGAACAAAAGTATATTGTCATATATGTAAAATCCCAATCATAAATTTAATTAGAATGAAACTAAAATATTAGATAAAGAAATAAATTTTAAAGAATCGGTATACATAAAAAAACTAGGAAAAATAAATCAAGACAAAGGAAAATTGGGCTGATATAGAGATAAACAAGTGAAAGAAATCAAATAATAAAAAACAATAAAATTTAAACAAAACTCGCGGTTGATTTATGTAACGTTTGAAGAAATTATTTTTGTGGTAAGCCTCGACTTGAAAAGGAACTTCGGGTTCGAAAGCTCGTCAGACTTGTATTTTTAAACATATTAAATTTAGTTTTATATACCAGTCATGAAGTATCTTGTCTCTTAAATTAGTTTATTTTAAAATTCTGTTTTAACCATGACTTTTAATAATTTTAAAATATATGTCTATATTACCTAATTATAGGTTGTTCTGAATATGCTGATCATTCCTTCAGTATGAGTACCTCGACCTTAAAAATATTTCATAGAGAAACATTCTAATAGTTTATAGCAAAATGTATGATAAACCTTTGTCAGATGAAACAAGACGTACGACGGTCAGAAAACACACAATACTTCTAATGTGTTAAGTTTGTTTGAGCTATTCACAGCAACCTGCAACGCCGGTATTACAACCAATATATATCCACGGTCACAGATATATACATATTTACACTTATTTGTTACTTCTAGTCATACTTTGAAAGCATCGAAGATTCCTTCGATAAGTGTCACTCTTATTTTTTACTTCTGATAACACTTCTTTGTTACTACTAGTCAGCCGTTGAATGTCACACTTATTTCTTCTGGTTATACGACAAAGACTAGTTCGATCAGTTTCATACGTATTTGTTACTTCTGATCACACTTATTTTTTACTTCTGATCACACTTATGTGTTACTTATGATCACACTTATTTGTTACTTCTGATCACACTTGTTTGTTACTTCTGATCACACTTATCTGTTACTTCTGAACCCACTTATTTGTTACTTCTGATCACACTTATCTGTTACTTCTGATCACACTTATCTGTTACTTCTGATCATATTTATTTGTTACTTCTGATCACACTTATTTGTTACTTCTGATCACACTTATTTGTTACTTCTGATCACACTTATTTGGTACTTCTGATCACACTTATTTGTTACGTTGTGTGTCACACTTAACACTTCTGGTCATACGCCGAAGACTAGGTAGATCAGTGTCATACTTAATTGTTACTTCTGGTCATACGTTGAAAGCGTGGCCCACTCTGAATGGCCTTGAAAAACGCCAGAGGGAAACGGGCGCGAAGACCTCTATAAACACGCGGATTTACAATGTTGGAAATTGCGGGGTCTGTATACGCTGCCCAAAAAACCTAACTTAGAATTAAATTTAAGAAACGTTTTTACAATTCTAGGTTATTTGTAAACCACAGTTATTCAAAAATATAACTTTCATGAAAATCGGACTTAAATTAAGGAACTGTATGTAGATTTTTAGGCGAAAATATAAAAACACAAAAATTGGGGTCCCGTAAATTACCCTGAAAACTATACTTAAATTTAATATTTACTGATAAAACCGAAGTTGTAGGTCCGTTGAATCCTAACCTATCCAAAAATTTTTTTTATCATTACCGGACTTAATATTAATGAAAATATCTACCACATAAAGCGAAATCACCGAAAATAGTAAATTGGGCAAATGCCCAACTTGTTGGGCTCCGATTTGAAAACTTTATGAAAGGCTATCAATGGCAATGTATGTACATTCGAACGAGATATCATTAACTCTTCTAGGTATAACCGTTGAAGAGGTATGCGCGACACGGCATCGGCGGCAACGGCTACACTGTACGTGAGACTAATACACACAAATCCTTAGGATTGTGTGTAAAAAGGGGTAAAGGTCGGTATTGTATATTTTATATCAATTATTAATTTTTTTTAATATATTTGGATATTTAATAATTACGGATAATTAAACACTTTTTCTAATATGTTTCATCTAATTAATTTCACACCTTAAACAACTTATAAATTATTTAACTAGCCTTCGATATAAATTATTTAAATTATTCCAAATATACTTTTTTACTAACTTTTGAGAAATTCGTGTTATCTGAATTATAATATAATAAAATCTTCGATTTAGATTTAAATTTACAAAACACGATTCATTTGAAAACCAAATATTATTTTTTTTGTTAAAAGCAACAATAGTTGACTTTAATATTATTATCCAGAGATCAAAATATGACAATTGAAAAAAGAAACTCTTAAATAGGCAATTCTTTGAAAACACTTTGCATGGCTACATTAATTTAAACATTTTATAAAAATATAAAAACTTAAAATGTCCTCCATAAAAATAGACATGGCATATCTCTTAACAAGCAACTATCTTATATCCGGTTTAAATATTTTTTCTAAAATAAAAGATAAAGTAACTTTGAATAAGCCACCATAAACTTATGTTGGTGGTTTGCTAATCTTACTGAAAAACATGCTCAACATATGGAATATTTGACATAAATATATAAGTGCTTCCGTATTGATTATTGTTTTTCTAAGAACAGTAAAAATGACTGAATTAATCTAAAGCCTCATGTGTGCCCGTGGGGTGAGAGGGAGGGGGGAGGGATGGCAAACAATGAGCAGAAATTCCTATAAAAATGTTGGCAGTCTGCCTCTGCTACTTTCTTATTTTACATAAATAACCTAGCTTTTGGCGCTTTTCATTATGCACGGACATAGTATATTTAGAAAACGTGTCGATGCAAGTGGTTGTGACATTTCAAAGGATTTGTGTGTGCGCCTAAGGCTTACTTCTTACATCAGTAGGTAAGATGTGCACTCTCTTTACTCTATTTTCATTGAACCTTTTACAGCTCGATAAACTATCCAGCGATTCCTGATTTAAACAGAGCAATTTTATGCCGAGCAACTGTCAAACTAACATAACTTTAAATGTTTAAGTCGATCCGAGCTAAGAGCCAGACGAGCCCGTCGAGAAAAAAACTCAACCGAGATAAATTCGATCCGTTACATATTAAATCGAGCTTATATAGAACCCAGACATGAATGAACCGAGTAAGCTTCGAGACGGGCCAAGTCAAAATTGAATCGGGCTAAAAATTCGATTTGGCTTCTTCATTGGGCTTCTGGTACTGGTTTAGTTAGGCTTTTAACTTACCAGCGATCCAATGTTCCGTCTTCGTATGAAGTTTAAACTTTTCCAAATAAAAGCGCAAAGGCTCGATATGGTAAGAGCTGTACACTCCGTTTTGACTGTCTGATCTTCTAAACCATTGTAACTTCAAAATCTCGTCTGAGCTATACACTTCAAGTAGAGATTAACCATTATATTTTATACTTTTCAAAATATTTGATTTCTCATCATGTAACACATTTTGTAGATTAGAAAATAAGGATTAGTTTTAACGGACATTTGAGGGATAATGTCATTGTGAAATCATATTTACACGTATAAAATGAAAAAACTCTCGCCTGGCTCCCGTTTGATTTGTTCAGTTAATATTTTATCACCAATATTTCAGACCCATTAAAATGACTCTGTATATGTACGCCTGAAACAAGAGAGCTATTGGGTCTTAAAAAGCAGCTTTTCAAATCGTTCTTATTGTGAAACTCTACGAATGCTTAATAATATAATTTGAAACCAGATGCCGTCAGCATCGTTTCTTTTGATTTGAACAACGTTTAATTAATTTGTCTCTAAGCAGAGGAGCTAAACAACTGATCGCTTCGAAACATCTTCTATACCTAAAAGAGCCAGATAGCCATTAAAAATGTAATATTTCCCGCGCTTGAATACGGAAATGAAATAAAACTGACAAATAATGATTAGTCGAATCTCTTATGAACGCAAGAAGAAGAGCTACTTGAAATTCTGGCAACATTTTAAAAACAACTTGCTTGCCTTTTACGTTGTATTTATAAAAAAAAATAAAAAATGTATGATTTTTTAATAAAATAATGCTCTAAGCCAATTCAAGAATATATATAAGAATTGCACTAAAAAAGAACTGTTTTAGAAAAAAAACAAAGGTTAGGAAACCTGATTAAAATGATATTTAATATCATACTTGCATAGTTTTTTGATAAAAAGAGGACTCCCTATTAAACTAACAATAAAATAACAATGCATTCTGGGTAAAATTAAAAAAAAACAAAAATGTCGTTTCATCTGTTTAATTAAAGCTAACGTGTGTCATCAAGCTTATTTCGATTAAACAATTTAAAACTAATGAACGCAATATTTTAAGACTCACTGTTAACTGTACTTACATAGTGCCACTTTTAAAACGCAGTTTTGAGTATCAAGTGGGTATAAGTGGAATATCATAGGACAAGATACTGTTATCAGTAACCTGAAACATCAAACATTAGTAATATATCTATTACAATATAAGTTCATTTTTTAATAGAAAAGTGCAACATTTTGTAAGTTGGAAATGACTTCATTTCAAAATTGTTCCAAAAATTAAGCATATCCCATTTTGTCTTCGATCCAAAATGAATTCAATTTGATAGAAATTTAATGTGTGAAATTCAAAGTTAATAAACATAACTTGATCCAAACATATACAGGGTCTTTTTTTTTGCTCGGAAAAGTGTTTTTTTTTCAAAAACTATTTATAGTACCGATTTCAAATTTGGAAGGTCAATTCTCTATACCGGGGGACATCAGTTTGAGAAATTTGAGCGTTTTCGGTCATGTTTTTAACCAATTTTGAAAAATTATTTTTCGACCACTAGGTGCGAGATAAAAAATTTCTATTATAAAGTTGTAGGCCGTCATCGAAAACCCTTAAAAATTGTTCACTCGACGAAAAACAATTTATTTATCAGTGAAAATTCGAGCTTGAAAAATTTACAAGTTGGTGAAGCCAAATTACGATTGTTTGAAACGATAATTTAAACCGAATTACCTAATCCAGTTGAAACTTTGGTTAAAAAAACGACCGGATTTAAAAAACACGAGGCTATAGGTCAATCCTAAACATGCATTGGGTATTTAAAGGAAAACTTTGGGAGATTATTATCAGTGTTTGATAATATTTCGAACAATGCCGCGTTATTCAGTAGCTGAGCGTACTGAGATAGTTGCCATTTACTATGGAGAAGCAGCGCAAAACCTTAGAAGAGTGACTGAAATCTTCGCAGAAAGACATCCAAATGGAGCACCATCTGTAAATACAGTAAGACGAGCAATTCACGATTTCAATCAATTTGGTCACTTGCAACCTAGGTTTCGCGGATTGGGTCAACCGGATTTAGACTTCGAGAACAATGTACTCGCGTACTTTGTGGCATATCCTCGTCACAGTTGCGCTAACGCCGCTGCTGATTTGGGTTGTTCTGCAAATCGTGTGTGGAAAATTCTTCGTAAGAATCGCTATCACCCATACAGAGCTACGCTCCACCAAGGACTAATTGACGGAGACCATCAAAGACGTTATGAATTTAGCAACTGGTTACTAAATGCTGTCCAAGAAGATAGACAATTTTTGGGCCATGTTTTGTTCTCCGACGAAGCGTCATTTTCTAGAGATGGGCCCTTTAATCATCAAAACAGCCATCTTTGGTCTGACATCAACCCACATTGGGGTTTTGAATATCATCACCAGGTTCAATTTGAACGGGTCAATGTTTGGGTTGGACTTGTTGGAAACCGTTTGATTGGTCCCTTTTTCCTGCCGACGAACCTCAACGGCCAAAGGTATTTACATTTTCTACAGAACGAACTGAGTGACGCAATCGACGACCTTCCATTGGCTGAAAGACGTCAGTTGTGGTTTCAGCAAGATGGCGCCCCTCCGCATTTTTCCCGGCAAGTAACTGAGCACCTCAACAACGAGTTTCCTGAAAGGTGGATAGGGAGAAATGGTCCAGTGCATTGGCCAGCAAGGTCACCTGACCTAACACCGCTGGATTATTTTCTCTGGGGATTCGTTAAAGCAAAGGTATACGCCACGCCCATTGAAACTAGGGAGGAACTCATTAGACGAATAATCAGTGCTTGCCGAGACGTCACACCAGAAATGGTAGAGAAAGCGTTTGAGAACTTAATTGTCCGCGCACAAACCTGTGTTGCAGCCAACGGTGATATTGTTGAAAATGTTTTGTAAAAATTTATGTGAATAAAATATCTGCATTTAAAAACCAAACGTGTACATTTTTTCAAGTGTGAAAACTCTACTACGTTTGTATTAGACTTGTTCCCTTTTCAATTATCGTTTCAAACGATCGTAATTTGGCTTCACCAACTTGTAAATTTTTCAAGCTCGAATTTTCACTGATAAATAAGTTGTTTTTCGGCGAGTGAACAATTTTTAAGGGATTTCGATGACGGCCTACAACTTTATAATAGAAATTTTTTATCTCGCACCTAGTGGTCGAAAAATAATTTTTCAAAATTGGTGAAAAACATTACCGAAAACGCTCAAATTTCTCAAACTGATGTCCCCCGGTATAGAGAATTGACCTTCCAAATTTGAAATCGGTACTATAAATAGTTTTTGAAAAAAAACACTTTTCCGAGCAAAAAAAAAAGACCCTGTATATATATATACGTAATCTTGATTAAAGTTGGATTAAAAATTGGACCATTCCAGCTAGGAGCAACAAACACAAGGAGAACGCAGCTAGCCTTTAAACACGCTAACGAAGGGTTGTGTACGAATTTCATTGGACGAGCGTCACGAGCCTTTACGCTGAACGTTTTACGGGCGGGGGTAAATACAATTTCCGATTTTTCCCCTTCCGATGGCAGCAGGCGCTAAAGCGTCTAGCCAATGAAAAACGTACACAAGAAATTCCACGACTTTTGACGGGTTGCGTTCTCCTTGTGTGGGGTGTTGTGTTTGTTGCTCCTAGATTCCAGACTCGGAACCGTTTAGAGTTTTTACCTTTTATCGTTCCTTAACTTAAATCGAGGAAAATATACAGCGTTTATTCTTAACTAAAACCTATCCTAGGCCATTGTTCTTGGCCAGTATATATAAAACAGCACGTTAGTGGAACAGTGTGAGTAGATTTCTACTGACCTACTCTATACGACATAATAATAACCTAGGAACAACAGCTCGCGAGTGCTTTGAAAGCAAAATGTAGGGTACACATTTTTTAAGATTAAGAGTCTGATTAATTTAATACAAAATTTAATCAAAACACGCTCTACTGTCAATACACGGAATAATGCGATGGGAAACGATTTAAAAATTTTACCGAAATAACTTGTGTGGTGTTGTTAACACGATCGATTCAAATTTCTTTTACAAATCCTAATTTGGCGAAACAGTTCAGTTACGATTATAACATTAACTTTTATTTTTAAAAAAGCTTTAATATCTTGTAACGCCAGTTTTTAGGCATTTATTTAATTTATATATCATTTTAAATCGTTACTTGCTTAGTTTAATTATAATCGGCTAGGCTAATACCCAAGGCACCATCTTAGGTCTAAGTCATCAAGTGACTTTTAAAGCCAATAATTCAGGTGGACGGGGTAAAAATGCGTAGGAGGGTGGTGGCAAGCCCTTCATGCCACGCGAGCCAACAGCTTCCTAAATTCTAACTATTACCGTTAAGTCTCTCTTGATGCCCTATTTTTGTCAAATCAATTTAATTTTTAGTCTGGCCGATATTTTCTGTGAGCGCTGGTTGCTGAATTCAGTAATTGGATCCATATGTATTGTCACCTCCTCCCCAAGACGTTGAAAAGGGACATTTCTAGGAAGGAATGACTCCATAGGCCTAGGGGTTGTTCTTCCTATTGCATCCTTATTTAAGCTTCCACTTTTGTATTGGTGGTAGCCGCGTTCATTTCCCGTCTTCTTAACAGTACCCATTGATAAAACGTCGTAGCCCTTCATTAAAGTGATTTCCATAGTTTTAGCCCCCGTTCACTATAATGTATCTAAAGAAAATAAGGATTGCCACGATATTTCTGAGTTGTTTTCCGACTCCCGAAATGTTCATTTTTAAGTTTTGGATTTCCTAGAACTCCGCTCCTGGTACCACTCTCAGCCCCTTCATTGATTTCTTAGAGCCATAAATAGGCGTGCGACCCATATTTCTGTGTTCCACAAAAACTAAAGGACCTCTGTACTCAGGATAAGGGGTTGTGATTCTTTCCCTTGTCACCAATTTGGCAGAACTAAGGTAAGTCCCTTGTGATTGGCAAGGGTGGATGATAAAAAGTGTTAGGATCTGTATGCAGGGGTCTTCCTGTGCCTGGATCATAAGAATCTGTGAGGTCCAGAAACTTTAAGTTTCGGGAACCTTCGTTTCAATAAGTACGCTGAGTTACAAAAAACCCTTCGAGAAAGAGGTAGTGCCGCACGCGTTAATCCGCGACCCGTGTGCTGGGCGCAATTAAAAGATCGAGATATCGAGCCCTGGTGAGTGATGTAATTGCTTGACTCCTCTACGCGCAGTGATTCTCGAACATCCACAGAGTAGCCGGAACCTCATTCCTGAGACTAACATTCACCGTCTTAAGTATGAGCGTTTATTGTACGGGACCAATACTGTGTTGGTCGGGTACCAAGTGGGCTAGGAGCACTCATAAATGTTGAGAGGGTATGTCAAATGTAAATAGTTTCCGTTGAGTGTTTTATGACTGTGGTTTTGTTTAAATATCAGCTGGTCGATTAAAAGTTGATTATATTTAGTAGTCTCTGTTTATGTAAGCCCATAAACCCTGAGTCGCTGACCCAATGGTGAAAGGTACGGCAGAGACCCGGGATGTTTAACTAAATGTAGCGGCCTCAAAATCAGTCGGCTATGTTTTCTAAATGCTAATTAAATCGCTACAACCTTTCAAATCGATAGATTTCTTGATTTTCCCTGAAGTGGTATCCTACGTTGGGAAGGGTGTTTTCAAACGACTTAATTTCCTTGGTATTGGGAAATATGACGTCGGGCTTCCACATGCATTCGGTCAGCTGTTTCGGTAACATAATGGGCCACTTTTGATTAATTGACGTCACATTGATGTGCTCGTTCTGCCAGAATAAAAGAAAGTAGCAATGCACGCGAAATTCCTGAAAAAAAGTTTTTTTTAAATAACAATTTTATCTCTTAATTAAATTCAAAATAGATATAAGGAAAACATTTGTATGCAAGTTTTGGCAGAAGAGTATTTACTATAAAACGCTGATATGAAATTAATTAGTGGTTCTGTTTATATAGAAATGTTTAAGTAATTGTATATATATAACTAATCACATATAATCTACGACTTAGTTTTTATATTTTCATGATTGTTTTTAGATAAATTAGTTACCATGAAATCTTCATCAATATGGTCAATATCCATTATGTCAATCGCAACTTTCACATTTTGTTTCTTTCCTAAAAAAAATCGGTTACTATCTTTCGCTCTCTTTAAAATAATGATTTTCACATATACTAAAATAGCACGTTACAGAATTGGGTTAAGTTCACAAAAATGCAAGAAATAATAAATCAATGATTCTTATGGTAAGGCGTTTCATAAATAATGTTGCGCTCTATTGGGTTATTTCGGAAAATTTCTCATAAGCACTTCAGAAATTTATGTACGTTTAAATAAATAAATTTCAGCTTTGAGTAAATACCTACTTTCAAATGAAAAAAGTAATAAGGGTGAGGCCAAATTTGATCTTACCACCAGCAACGGGGTACACTTAAGAGCCTAAATGCGTAAAATCCAATCCAGCTTACTTCAGTCAAGCATAATTCAATCGAACGAATGGGGTAATTTTGGTAATTTTATTGGACAAATTGGATTGGTTGGACGGATTGGGTTATTCTGAATGCCGAAACAAGTTATTCGAATTTATTTCACACGGATCCCACATTTAAGAAATGACCAGATTCGTAGCGAAAGCATCACGGATGTAGTGCATTCTTCAAAATTACAATCAGTTGATGCTCCAATAAAATTCCCATTTGTATTATCCTGCTGGTTATTTCTCATTGTTATGAGGCTGACCTTTAACCGTGGGATTCGATTTGTGAGCACAATCTTTTAAATCTTCTTCACGTACAGGTATATCAGGGTCAATTCTGAAATTAAATGTGATAGGAAATAAATGAAATAATTCTTCTAAAAATAGTGTAACTCATCATTCCATGAAAATTCAGATCTTTATTATAATAATAATAATAATAATAATAATAATCAGCTAGGCTAATACCCTTGGCACCACTTAAGGCCTAAGTCATCAAGTGACTTTTGAAGTGATAATCGTTCCGTCCAGTACACCAGCGCAAAGTTTCAGACTTATTGCTCACCCAATATTTTAAGAAATACAATTTTAAACTATGAGCCAATATTTTCATGTTCACAAAAGATGAAACTTACATTGTCTAGCGCAACACTAGATTCAAATTAGAATCACCAAACTTAATGTTTTTAAGCCTGTTAAAAATTTGTGACTGAACTAGAAAGTCGATAAATAAATTGAAAACCTATTTCATAATAGCTCATTCAATACGAGCGATAACGGACCACCAATTTCACTTTTGTTACCGTTAATAGTAATCTTCTTTCTACTTACGTCAAATTTATAATTTGTGAAGTTCCACTACAGCCAATAATTTCGCAAAACACTTGAAGAAACAGTAAGGTTTTAGTGATCATTTTTTAAATTTATATATTCAATTGTACTCATAACCTTATTTTTATACTTTAAGAACTTTTTGCGTTAATAGTTAGTTCTGATTTGAAAACACATTGTAACAAGTTTCCGAAATAAAACATAATTTTTAACGCCGGTAGGAACTGTAATATATTTGACTTGAAATAAAACGGATTAAAGAAAATGATTTGATATAACAATGTTACGCCTTTGGAAATACAAACAATGAAATATATTCAACATCGCTAACAATAAAAAGCTTTTAATACCAGTTGTTTACTTACTTAAGTGCTGATACAGACTTCGACTTTAAATCGATACAATCTCAAATAAAGGCTTTTGTGGTGTCAACCTCTTACGATAAATCTATTTCTGCTGGAGTACATTTTTAAGTAATGAAATCTATCGACCAGAAATTAAACATTCGCCTGAAAATTGGCCGGCAGAGATCAAGGAAACTCTTGAGCAAACAGTTCAAGTTTAGTTTGGTATATATTTGGTTGTTGAAACAAATAAAGGAGTGTGGGATTAATTATCTTAAGTTTTGAAGACTAACAATTTGAATTTAAGGAGTAGTAACCAAAACATAGAACAAAATAATTTAAAATTACATTAACTTGGGTAAATAAAAGCATTCGATGTGATTCGATAAACCTTTTAATAAAGTTAATTCCTTTACCAAAGTGGATTTAAACTATAAATACTTTAGGTTCTTACCCTTGTCGAAAACAATCCTGGAACAAGTACCGGGCGAGTTGGATAACAATTGGCTGTAAATCACGTTATTGTTTAGCGAATTCTGCGTGGTCAGCAATTTCACCCGAATCACGTTCAAAAGGTTCAAGCTCTGAACGATTTAAACTTTTCTTAGTGTTTGGTTGACAAAGTAGGTCGTGACCATCAGTTTTCGAGCATTCTGTTGACAGCTGATGAAGCCAATTTTTCCTTTGACGCTAAACTCTTTTTGCACAACTCTCACTAGGGGAGTCAATATAACCCTCACAGGACTAGTGCTAAATCAAGTATGTTTATTCTCAATGTTTCGTGTAGTATTGTGGGTGACCATTTAGTTGGTCCTTTTTTTCTTCCGCCTAGGTTTAATGGTCAGGCATACATACAATTTCTGAATTAAAACTTTCCGGAGCTACTGGAAGACATACCGTTATAAACGAGAAAGCGCATGTGCTTTTTTCACGGTGGAACACCACCCCATTTTAGTCGTGACGTAAGAGCTCAACTTGATGCGACTTTTTCTTTAAGGTGGATAGGTCCTGGTGGACCAGTTGTGTGGCCAGTACCAAGAACTAGACGTTGACAACCTTTGACAACGCATTATTGATGGCTGTTAAACTCTCCGCGACACATTAGGTATCTTTGAAAGAGCTCGTTACTGTATAAGAGCCCGAGGTGGCCATTATGAAAAATGTTAGTATTTTCAATGAAACAGATATTCGCATTATTAACTTATATTCATTAACATTTATATCAATTCTTTAAAAAACTTAATACTCAAGTCCATTACTGACCATTATAAAACAAATGATTACTAAATGGAAGCAATTGTAAACATTAGCAAGTACAATTTCGCGAATTCAACTCTAGCAAGTACCATTCCGTGTCTTCAACAGTAAAAGAACCATTCCGTGTCCTTAACACTCGTATTTCGATCTTGTGTGCTTTCAAAATAAGAATCACTTTCCCAGCCTTACCCTCATACAAGTTGCTTATTTACAAAATTTCTGACTATGTCGATAAAACATGATTTGCTATTGCTTTTATCGCTTCAAGGAATTCCACATTTAACTTGCCCTGTTAACTCAGTTTTAATAGGAAAAAAATAAGCTTAAGATCAAACATCACCTAACAATTTTTTTTACCAAATCATTTAAAATTATAAATTATAAAAAAAAAATTAGCAATATCTTGAAATTCCTTTTTTTTTGCCAGTTGTCAATTTCATTTACTTTCTTATGGTCAACGTATGCATAACTGTTTTATTTCGTTTGAACTACAACAACAGTCTATACCTCAGATTTGGCTGCTTTTCCAGTTTCACTGGTGTGCGAAATTTGGTCCCACCCTGACTGGAACTTGTTGGGAATAAAGATTGATAAACTGGGCATTTTCAACTTTTAATCTCCCAGGTATGATTCGTTTGATTTTGCCAACAAGGCCCTAAATTGAGCAGACTAAAATCTCCGAAGAGGGTGGAGGTTTTTGAGTGGGTAGCGTTTTTTAACTTCCAAATTCAAAGGTAAGATACGCTTGATGTGGCCAACAAGGTCTAAATTTCCCGAACTTTTAGCAAATTCGGGGGGTGAGAGTGTAATGGGGGTGCTTTTGAACTTGAAAACTCTTAGGCATGATATATTTTACTTAGAAGACCTAAATATTTCAACTATTTAAATAGTCAAAGGGTTGAAATGAGTGGAAAACAAGGCCGTAATTTGGCAGGTACACAACTTTCCGGGGCTGAAACTCAAAAACATGATTTGCTACATATTTACAACTACATGTAGGTCTAAATTTTACAACTCTATTTAATCACGCTTTTAATTATAACTCCTAGGTATTTTTGCCAGTTTTTTCTTTTGGTCAGCTTAACGTGGTTACAATTTAATATTCTCGAATCTCTGCGAAAATTAACCAATTGTTTTGAGATTGGAAATTATTAAATCGCTCTTCTCATTTCATTAAATTTTAAAGGTTTTGTTACATTTATTATAACAACAACTAGTGGGGCTCCGGCGAAGGCTGAGATGTCCAGCTAATTAAAAAAAACATTGTCAGTTGATAAAGAGCTTCAAAAACGTCCAATTAAATAGTTTTTAAAATGGAAAAGTAATCGATGTGTAAGTCTTTTTTTAATGAAATTATATTTGTATTATATTTTAAACCATTGGCAAAAGTAGTTTTACCAAACCAATCTGAACACATTAATGCACCTTATGTTAGTGCAGTCCTTAATCACCGGTTGAACAAGCATAGCTGAGAACGCGCAATGCGTAATCATAGTGTTTCTTTCCAAATGCTGATGACAACCAGGCCAGTGTCCCAATGGCAAATGTGATATCTGGTCTTGTTTGTAGAGCCATTTATGATTGAAAACCAATTATTTTACAATACGGTATTTCAATATCTTCTGCTGTTGAACAGTCCTTTTTTGTTATTGATATCCCTGGTCATAAAGGAATGTTCAATTTAGAATCTGGCATAAAATATTAATCTTTCGCAATGTATGATTTACTTTGGGTTTTCATTATACCATTTCTCTGAAAGTCAAATTTAATTCCATAAACAATAACAACTCTATTTGTACCAAGCGTATACAGGGTCTTTTAAATTGATCTATCCAAGCGTTTTTCTCAAAATCGACGTGACGGGGAAAAAATGACGTTCAGGGTATATACAGCGCAAAGTAATCAATTGAATTTGTAAATTTCAGCAAAATCAAACATTTGTGTGCGTTTAAAAGAAAATTGTTTCACCGGTAGGTCGCAGACAATAAAAAGTGTCAATGTGAAAGCTGAAGCTCATATTGAAAAAAGTAAGAATACGATTGGTTCGGTCAAAATACGATTATTTTTATCCTAGTTTTAAGAACTTGAAAGAAGACAAGTTGGCAATAGCTTCTTTTGAAGCAAATACCAAAAATATAGGTTGGTTGGAATTAAAGCTGCGGATTTTGAAAGTCCAACGATTTCTTCAAATACGTCGTGTTACTTCATAGCTTCTTACTCTTCCAACATCGCCGTTTTCCAAGAACATAATCTTAGCGATCAGGACTGTCAACACGGTAGTATCCCGTACAAAAATCTGTAAATTTATTTAAAATTCTTTGGAAAACATAAGGTTTTTATGCAGTTTTAGAATTTATAATTGTTTTTACAAAAGGCAGAGCTTTATATAACAACTTAAAATACGGCTCGCTTTAAGGTTCGCTTGCTAGCTCAAGGCTATACCCATAAATTTGGACTTGATTTTAATCAAACCTACGCACCAGATGTAAAATTAACTTTGATCATTTTTTTATATTTGGTCGTCGTGTCCCTTGATTGGATGCATCGTCATTTGGATATAAAATTAATCTATCTAAAGTTGTTAATTAAATACGGAATAATTTCCAGAAAGTTTCCGAAAATTGAAAAAATATATATCAATTATTCTGAATACGAATTAGATATCTTAATATAATTAAGTTAAAGTATTAACACATTTGTAGTGCAAATAAATGCCTAAGGCTATATAATTTGGAGTTAAAGGATACCTAAACTTTATACAACAAAGAGTAGAGCTTATCTCATAAGGAGGAAAACATTGTAATCATTATTATACAAAAATCGACACTAAATGGCTTTATCATTTGGGACAATTCTATTTATATATCAAGTTCAACAAGTCAAGGTTATTACATGGTAGAGTTACACTAACTGTAAACCAAGGATAAGTTAGCGAATTCTACTATTACCAACAAACAAAATTGTTAAAGCATGGATTCTGGAATGGGGCTACCTGGAACCCCAGGGCTCAAATTAATAGTCTAGGGGCCCCACAATTTTTTGAGCTGTTCTATGATGAAATTAGTTTCAGAAAAAAAAAATTGAAGTGCAAACTTTTTTCCAGCGATGCTTCCACGATGAATTTGAACCTGAAATGGGTTTAACGAGGTGACAAAGGTTGAGAACCACTAGTTGGGTTGAAGGATTGTGTTCCGTAGCAGCATTGAACTTCGATACATTGGCTGTTATTCTTTTTCTGACTTTTAACAAAAACTTATGTGTTTAAAACTAAAAAAATATAATATCCTTCAGTTATTGAGTTTTGGTGATCTAACAGTTTCGGTAAAAGAGTTAGTTTGTACCATTTCATCCAAAAGTTCTAACAACTGCTATCTATTCACTGAAAATTTATTGATGATCACCCATCCTTCACAAAAAGGAATATTAAGTGTTTAAAATAATCTACAGATTGCTAAATAGAAACCAAAAAAGTTATAGTTTACATAAATATTCTTTAATCAGACCAGTTAATTTGAAACATGTATTTTAAAATGAAATGATATAAATATGGGATAGAAACGATGTAAAATTACTTATGAAACGTGCTAAACGTTTAAAATCAGATTTGTAACTTCATAAAACTTTAACACATCTAAATTTAAGTGTAGTTATGTTACATAATTTATCAAGTAAATATATTATCGAAAATTCACTTGCATACAACGTTGCAAACACTTTAACCGTTTAATTTATTTTATAATTATACAAAATTTTAATTAAATACATGAAAACCCATGATAATTAGGTTAATATACAAAAATGCGAACAAAACTGCAGGAAACTGATAAAGTCTTTAAATGGATTACGAAAGTGAAGCAGACGATGACTCCCTAAATATCAACAATAACAGGCCCAAATATATCGAGGCTCTTAATTTCGCACCCTGTTCATTTTGAATTGGCTACTTTACTTCGTCTGCTAAAGATTTTTGCGGGTCGCAAATTCACCTCTTTCTAGAAGCTAGCTCGGGATTTTGGTATGTAACTTAAATTTAGTTTTTAAATAAATCAACTTAGGGAATTATACGAGCGTATAACACGAAGTATAAATATATCATAATATATTATTCTAAACTATAATATTTTATTCTAAACTATAATATATTATACTAAACTATAATATATTATACTATACTATATTATATGATATTTATAACATTTTAAAGTAGGGTAAATCTTATACAGATTTATTTTCTTTGGGTATCGGTGATTACACGATTGGTATGAAAAGAAATCTACACGTGACTCGTGAGTTTCAATCAGCTAAACCAAAGTAACAGTGTAATTTTCTTTGCGTGGTGATTATTACCAAATTGAAAATATTTACTTAAGTCGTTTACTTATCAAATATATAGAAATATATATTACGATAGCAATTTTGTTAATATTTGTCTTTTCATTATAATAATATGAATTACAATTTCCATAGCGTGTCGTTCTTCATTATTTTTAATAATATATTGTTTGTGAAAATTAAAACTTTGACTATGAAGAACGTTACTTTTAACTGTTCGATAGATAGATTACTAGATTTACATTGTTTCTTTCGAGGGGTAAGACAGTCTCAGATAATCTGTGCACGCTCGTTGTATCTCTGTCCTGGACATCTTTTTACATTGAGGTGGAAGCGGCACCGGCCAGAGTGTCCATCGGAGTTACAGCGCTTCTCACCATTATCACCCAAATCGTGCAAGCGAGATCCGTCTTGCCAGCTGTGCAGTACATAACCGGACTCGACGTTTGGCTCTTCGCCTGTCTGATCTCCATTTTCTTGTCTTTTATCGAGTACTGCGTTGCTTACCAACAGCGTCACAAGTACAATTTTGCCATGACGGTTAAGGTTTCAGCAATATCTAAAAAGGAAAGTGATGGAAGAGAGAAGTCAGTTGGTTTTTGTCCCGATTCACCTACGAAAATGGATTTCCACTCATTTAGCACTGTTAAAGGTACATATTTTCAAGAGTTCGCGAGTTCCATTTAGCACTGTCAAAGGTACGGCAGTGTACACCGAGTTCGCAGAGTGCCTTACCCCTCGGTTTCTTTTTAGATCAAAACACGAAAACCACCGTTGTTGGTCTATTCTTTTTCCGATATATTTATACTTTGTTTTATAAAATTTAAGAGGGTTGATTTCTTTGAAACTAAACTAAATTTAAGTTACATTTACCCTACTTTAAAATGTTATTCATATAATAAAATAAAGTATAGAATTATATATTATAATATATTTATTATTTGTAACATATAATTCCCCAGGTTGACTTCTTTTAAAATTAAACTAAATTTAAAATATATACCAAAATCCCGAGCTATAATTGTTTTTCGAAAGCTTCCAGAAAGAGGTAAATTTGCGACCGACAAAAATCTTTAGTAGACAAACTAAAGTAGCCAATTAAAAAGTGAACAGGGTGCGAGATTTAGAACCTCGTCAAATATAAACTTTCCATTACAAAAATCTAGAGTCTTCTTATATGTTCCTATCTAGTTTTCGGCGACCACAAGAAGAAAGCGTACGGATGGTTATTGTTATACAAGCACGCTAGCTACAAACTGAGTAGTTCAGTAGAATAGTTTCTTTAATATATAAACCTTGGAAGAACCGAGGGGTTGGAAATTTGGCCAAATCACATCAAATATTTTGATAAAAATCTACAAATCCAAAATCCAAGAATTTCGTATCCATAGACTTTGTATTACAAATCCACAATAAATAATCCAGGATTTTTCAAAAATCTAAAATCCCGCACACAAAATATGTAAATGTCCGACCCCTCGGGAAGTGTACACACGTTCTCCATTACAATTTAATATTTTACCAAATTACTAGTACTGTTTCAAGGCTCACATTTAAGCAAATGGTTTTAAAATTAATACATTTACGTGATATAAATATGTACATCATTTTACGTAAAGGTGTCAAAAATTTACTACATTTACTTACAAACATTTGTGATTTATTTTCTTAATTATTATCTTAATATGAAATATCAGATCGTTGATAGGTCCGAACTTAATCCGCTTAATTTTTTGAATATTTCTAAAAGCCTTTCATATTAAGGGAACTGGTATTCTTGATGCAACCTATTATCCAAATTGGATTATTAACGTATTGAATATATTAGGTAGAGTACGTAAGTAAGCACTTAATTGTTATATGAAGCCGCTTATTGTTTGTATAATCCAACCAATGGAATAAGAGATGGATTCATTATAAGTCGCTAGATGACTTGGGCCTATGGTGGTGCCTTGGGTATTAGCCTAGCTGATTATTATTATTATTATTATTTTTATTATAAGAGGATTCTATTATGTTCCACTTTAAATTCCGGACATTGCTAAGGAATTGTCTTTTTAATCAGAGCAGATTTTATCATTTGTGCTATAAAGGAGATGGATGTCTTAGCTGCTGTCTTTATCTCGCAAACAAAGAAAGATATACAAGACAAAAACAGAGACAATGTGCTCGAAAAATAATAGTTACATTTTATTTTGTTATCATGATGATATTGTAATGACCTTATTTCACTGGTAATTGCCAAATTTTACTTGTATCTTGGCGCGTGTGAGAGCATATAAGACCAGTAAACGGTAATGAAGACGCACATAAGCAAAGGAAAAATCCATCGCGAATGTTTGTCGAAAGAGTTGAAATCCATTTTCGTAGGTGAATCGGGACAAAAACCAACTGACTTCTCTCTTCCATCACTTTCCTTTTTAGATATTGCTGAAACCTTAACCGTCATGGCAAAATTGTACTTGTGACGCTGTTGGTAAGCAACGCAGTACTCGATAAAAGACAAGAAAATGGAGATCAGACAGGCGAAGAGCCAAACGTCGAGTCCGGTTATGTACTGCACAGCTGGCAAGACGGATCTCGCTTGCACGATTTGGGTGATAATGGTGAGAAGCGCTGTAACTCCGATGGACACTCTGGCCGGTGCCGCTTCCACCTCAATGTAAAAAGATGTCCAGGACAGAGATACAACGAGCGTGCTTGGAATGTAAAAATTTATGAAACTTCCAATAACTCTTCGGTGAAATGTGATGTTCGTCCATAGCTCCGTATAGTTGCCTAAGAAATTTTGAAATTATGATTGTTAAATGCAGACTTTTTGATATTTTATCAAAATTAGTGAAATATTAATATATTTGCTTTATTTCACTTCTTGAAAAGGTATAAATCGCTACAATACCTTTAAAATTATGACAATAAAACCAGTGGATTATGGAAATGACATGTTATATTTTATATTTCATTCTGAATATAATTTTTTTAACTATGTTTTACTAGTCATATATCATTCAGTTCTTAAATATTTTTTTATATATTCATATGGGATGATAGTTTACAAATGACTTTTGATATTTCTCAGGGATCCAAATTCTCAAATTTTTTAGATTCTACTTTTAGTATAGAGTCAGAATATCACAATAAAATGGAATGTTTTAAGCCTTATCAATGGATAACGGCTAACGTTTTACAAATACGAAAATGAAAAAATGTGTATGAAACTTCGAAGATATGCGAACCTGCAAACCTTTACTTTCTGCTAGATAGACTTACCAGCTACCCAGTATTCTGTCTTCGTATGGAGTTTAAAATTTTCCAGGTAGAAGCGCAAAGGTTCGATGTGGTATGAACTGTACACTCCGTCTTGTCGCTCCGATCGTCTAGACCACTGAAGCTGAGCAACATCATCTGTACTAGACACTGTACGTAAAGAAAAAACGTTTTTATACAAGGTAAACTTGAGAAGCCATCACTGAAGAAAAAGCCTTCAAACGGCCTGGATTAAGCTTTTTGTTTATTAAGTAAGTGAGGTAAGTGAAGCTAAATTATTACACTGAACCCAATTGAACTATTTCTGACTATTTTTGGGTCAAGAAAAACGAATATGGCAATGAATTTTTTTATTAACTACCGTTTCCAAGATACATAATACATAGACATTAATGCATAATACATATACATTAATATATTATGGGCTATTTCTAATGTTTCGAAGTAAAATGATAATCGGTATGAAACGAAGCAGCCGCACGCAAGGGGAAATAGGTCAGTAGTAGAGCATTCGACTGCATATAAAGGGTTCCTTAGTTCTTAACCGAAATCCCCCTTCGTGGTTTCGCTTTCTTTTAACAATCTTGATTAAATTAATTAAATCAATTCACTGAACATTAAAGAAAATGTTTCAGGCTGAAAATAAGCTGATATTAATGTATTTAATGCTAACCAACATTTTTTATTGTCATATTCGTGTTCAGCAGACAAAAATACATTAATATCAGCTAATTTTGAGACCGAAACATTTTCTTTGTTGTTCAGTGTTATTTATCAGACCTCTTGCAGTAATTCAATTTTTAGTAATTTTTGTTTTTTTAAAGTTCCAAACCGTTTTGGATTTATTTTTAAAATAAGATCCCTAGTGCGTCAATTCACGTTCTACGTTTATGTTTGTATCAATAAATTTTAGATTTTTAGTGTTATTCTTTAGCAAATCGCGGCAGACTAAACAATATTGTGATAAATGAGTTTATTAGTATTTGAAAATAAAAAAAACACGATCCATCTTTATTCAAATACTTATTATTCGACCTTAAAATCACCAACGAAGAGATCTATAATCTACGGCGTAATCGTTTGGCAACTAGCTAGCGATAGAAAGATAATTGAGATAGCACACCAAAATGATATTGTGCCCTAGTTATCGCTTTATAAATTTGGGCGCTCCCTGCTCAACTTTTGCGGATAGGCTGTTCATCGATTTTTTAATAAAAAGAAAAATTATACATCTATTTAAATGTCATGTTGCTGTTTCCATTTAGCCAGTGGTAAAGAAACTCCGCATTGGTTGTCCCTTGAAACGTTTGGTATTGAATGAAAAATGATGCAACAATTGATAGTATTTCCTACACATTGGGGGAGAACGGGCCCTCCTACATATTGGGGATAACGGGCCCCCAAACGCCACAGACATCTGGTTTAATAATATATTCTTGGCAAAAAGTAACAGACATATGCTATTTCTAGCGAAAACTCAAACTAATCAACATAAGCAACAGGTTTACCTATAAAAATTTGCTGTTAATAAAGTAGTACCCTGTCATTTTAAATACCTAAATAGTTAAAGGAAAGGTTCAGGTTGTTTTTATTTTATGCTTAAAACATTTTACGTGTTTTAAAAAAACCAAAAATGCCAATAAATAAAAAAATAATAATTTCAAATTTACCTAATTTAATTTTTAATCATTGAAAGTGCTAGCAGCCATGTTTTTGTATTTCATGCTTCTCCGCATAACACGGAGGCACAGCGACCGCATTGGTTCTAAAACTAACCAATAGTAGACTGTGTCTAGATCACGTGATACATTTTTTATTTCAAACTTCGGTGTCTTCGAGTTAGGCCTAGGTGGCAAAGTAATCAAAATGCCAGTGACCACATTCACAGCTGTTCCTCACTTCGTCGATATTTAAAATATTTTCTAACTCGATTACATTTGGTCTTCCTTGAATTTCCGCTTCATTTTGTATTCTTTTTAGTTCCCCCTCATTAAAAACAGGGTCCAAATCATACGAACTTAAATTTCTTGCCATAAATAGATGACTTAAGGTTCTACAATAATTGAAGAAGTTAAACACCACTAAAATACTTTCATGCAAGGCTGTCTATTGGTTATTATGTGAGAGCACGGCCCCCTGCACGCGCTCGCTTCGCGTGCACTCTGCTCGTGGTGAGAGAGACTACTACATAGTATTTTTTTTCCGTCGATGGTCAGAGCCAATCAGATGTTTGTGCCTTCGGGCTCTGCCGTTAAGCATATTTCAGGTATATGGCTGCGCCCATAAATTGTACTAAAATGCTAATTATTTTAATTCCATAATTAATCATGGTTTTTAAATTCTTGTTTTTTTATTTTAAAAGCATCTTGGATCTTTTAAATAAAAATAAAAATAGTAGCTGGAACTTTCGTTTAATCTGGCGTAGCAGTCGAGCTCTACCAATGTTGCTAAAGGCATATTTTAGCAATCAAATTTCGTAAAGCATGAATTTTGTTCACAATAACAATTACAAATTTGATTAAAGATATGCATTCTAATCGCAAAATTGACAAAATATAAAATTTCAAAGTAAATATTCGGCAAAATTGAACTACAGCGGCCTACTGTAATTTTTTTTGGGTGGAGAATGTAGCCCTTGACGCGTAGATTACGAAACTATTTTTTGGGCCGCAAATGATTATTTTTTTAATTAACTTAATTTTAAAAAAGTTGTAATTTTATGGGATTACCTTTTTTTTGGTAGCGCTTGACGCGTAGATTACGAAGTGGTTTTTTTGGGCCGCAAATGATAATTTTTTAATTATCTTAATTTTTAAAAAAGTAGTAATTTTAAGGGATTAGTAACGTTTTTCTAAACAGTAGTTCCGTCGTGTATCCATCGACACCACTTTTATGAAGCGCCCCAACCCCATTCCGAGCATTGATGATGGGCCTACTGTAATCGTACCTAGTGGCAACGTAATTAGTGAAATCGTATCAACTTAAATAGTAACAAAAATGAGAACAGGTTTGCTTCCAAAACACGTAAAAGACGTTACTAAATTCCCCGTATTGGCGCCTGACGCACTTTGAGATTCACCGTATTGGCGCCTGACGCACTTTGAGATTCCCCGTATTGGCACCTGACGGCGCCGCGCACTCACTTCGCGACTCCCCAACCCCATACTAAAAAAAGCGATGGGCCATCTATAACGCGACCTAGAGGAAAGTACCAAGCCTTACGCATCAAGTACATACTTTTAATATCAACCAGAAAAAACACAAAACACCTAGAAAATGAACAAAAACTGTAATTGATTTTATAAAGTGCGAGAATATCACGTTTAAATCATTAGGACACCGAAACTGTGGTGTCGGCGAACACACGACGAAAATAAGTACAACGAAACACGTGGAAAATGCCCAAAAATGAAATTTTTTTAAAATTACATTAAAAAATTAAATAATCATTTGCGGCCAAAACAAAATACCCTCGGCATCTACGTGACAAGGTCTATCAGGCGGAACCAAAATTATATATAATATTAATTGAAAATGAGAAATATTTAAAATGAAAAAATTACATTAAACAAATTAAATAATCATTTGCGGCCAAAAAAAATACCCTCGGCAACTACGTGACAAAGTCTATTATAGGTGCAACCAAAATTAATATAAAATTCAATGAGGCCGCTGTAGTTCACTTCACCCAAATATTCCATAACTTCCATTTGAAAAAAAATATTAACTATCTGCTTCCTGGCCATTCTGTCGGTACCGAAGAAATTAAATAGGGGCATATATACTGTGATATTTCTGGTTCAGAATACACGATACCCGTGATATTCTGTGCCAAAATATTTCAGAGACTTATAACAAACGGGAAACTTTCGTCATGACCATATTTTACGTCAAGATTTCCATAACTATAATAGACTTAATAAATATATTGCTCTAAATAAACACTGATTGAATTTTTTTAACTCGAAACCACCGAAATTTTACATTACAGCGATTCCCTTTAACACTGGCCTTACTAGCCCAATTTGCAAAGTCTCGATTGCATGTACCGTACAGGTTATGTAAATTTATAAAATGAAACATTTCGATAAAAAATGCCCATTTCAATTTATAATGGTTTTAAATTTGTTGATTGGTGGTCAAATCAGATCGAGTTAAAATAGGTTCTCGCTTTTATGTTATAAATCACACTTTTGTGATTTTTTACAATTATATCTTAAGTTTAATTTCAAAATTTAAAAATTTATATAATCTTTTAATTATAATGATTGATCAAAGGGAAAACCTCACTCTAAATACAATTTGTTTTAAAATATGCAATCTAAACAACATTTTTCTCAATCTATTTAATTAAGTAGCATTAAAAACTTTAATAATAATTAGCTTAAGCTTTTGATTTAATTTCGAAATAATATCCCACGTTTAAACAATATTTGACTAAGTGTTATTTTACTTACTTAATCCAATTTTTAAAACGCAGTTTTGTGTATCATAGGGCAAGATATTGTCATCAGTAACCTGAAACATCAAAATATATAATAAATCTTTTACTTTTTGAGGAAGGTACCAAATGGCTGGATTTTACTGGCCATCCTTGGAAGTATATATTTCATAATTATTTATGAAACATAGATTATGAAGTCCATATTATGATGTAAAGTTGTCCTTTTTTGGTGTTCTTCCAACACATTTTTCGGAAACAAAGAATGTAAAAATATTATATAATATAAAGGTTGTTTCATTTTGCTTTCCGTCTGGTCACTCCCTTTATGATCCCTCGTGCGGAAACATGTTCATAATAATGAAAATTGTAAACTTTGAATTTACACGAAGCAAATGAAACGTGTTCTGTTGATAGGCAACAAATTAGGCACACCTGAAGTAAATTTGCCACATTTTCTTGTAATGTTTCCTATGGCCAACTTGAGATATTTCATATTTATGGAAAATCGTTTTTTAACCAACTTAATTTGTACTTTTCAAGTATGCTCTACAGCATTTTTATTGACAACTTACGTTTATCACTTACCGGTCAAAACATATCTATAAAAAATCTTTAAAATACACTTTCATAAAATAAAGAAATAACATATTTCCTTTCTTCATACATTTAAAAACTCTACCTATTATAGCTTTTGAAATAAAAACCCTTTCCGAGAAAAATGAGACACCGTGTATATCTGAAATCTTAGATATTATAATAAATTTAAATATTTCGATAAAAATTAAACATTTAAACTTATGTTAGAAATACTCGATTTTGATGGCTACTTAACACTTAAGTTATAATAAAATGAATATTATAGCTAATCAGTGTTTCTATTGAAATAACTTACCTTTCGAACCGATATATTTCTTGATTTTCCAGGTAAAAATACCCGGTGCCGGAAAGAGTGTTTTCAAATGTCTTTACATCTTTCGAATTCGGAAAAATGATGTCCGGCTTCCACATGCAAGCAGTGAGCAGGTTGGGTAACAAAATTGGCGTTTTTAGTTTTAGCGATGTCACGTTGATGTACTCGTTCCGCCAGAATAAAAGAAAGTAGCAATGAACCCGAAATTCCTGCCACAAAAAAGGAGATTTAAAACAACAATTATATGAGTAAGAAATGATTTGCTATCGCTTTAATTGTACGCGCTAAGCTTTATTCAAGACTCATTTGAGACTATCCAACAATCGATTTTGAAAGGCCATTTTCTTTAATTTACAATCAATATACTAGCTTTTGCTTAAAAGTCATAACCACTTTCCAGACCGAAAGGAACTAATGATGGCAAAACAAAACAACCCTTTTAGGGTGTGATTAAAACGCAGTTGAGTCTGTACAGTCTGGACTGCAGCGAATGACAGGAATCTACTTTCCTACTATATACGTAAAATTACTATGTCACGGGAACAAGTTCACATATGCGAAACTTTGTCCCATATTCTGGACGAAGTGACTAAATTTAGTCTGGACAAATATTATCTTTCAATTCTAGTCTGGACGAAGTGACTAAAATGGAGTGATGCCGTAGTCTGGAAACATATTACTTTTCAATTCTAGTCTGGACGAAGTAACTATATGGAGTGATGCAGTAGTCTGGAAACATATTACTTTTCAATTCTAGTCTGGACGAAGTAACTAAATGCAGTGATGCAGTAGTCTGGACATATATTATCTTTCAATTCTAGTCTGGACGAAGTGACTAAAATGGAGTTATGCAGTAGTCTGGACACATATTACTTTTCAATTCTAGTCTGGACGAAGTAACTAAATGCAGTGATGCAGTAGTCTGGACATATATTATCTTTCAATTCTAGTATGGACGAAGTGACTAAAATGGAGTGATGCAGTTGTCTGGACATAAATTATCTTTCAATTCTAGTCTGGATCAGCCCTGGATTAACCATTCGGAGTAAAATATAAATAAAATATAAATGCATCTGTATTAGTATTATCCAAGATTCCATATAAGAATTTTGTTTTCCCGAGTCTGGCGTCTACTAACTAATGAGGGGTCACCAAAATTCTTAAATTGCTTAGGCCAGATATTGGGGTTAATCCGGCCCTGGTCTGGATGAAGTGACTAAAATGGAGTGATGCAGTTGTCTGGACACATCTTGTTTTTCAATTCTAGTCTGGACGAACCCGTACCAAAATATGTCTATAGAAAACCCACGTTTTATCTCTATAGCTTTTCCTTGGTTTTTTAATGGGTTTTCTTTAGAAATTTGGGTCAATTTTCTGTAAAAAAACCCGTTTAAAGTTTTCTCTATAGAATTGTCTGAATGGCTTTTGAGGAAACAAACACTGTTTCACTGGTAAATATAGTGAAATTTCTGTAGAATTTACCCTCGAATTTACTGATTGGTTTTTTTTTTAGAAAATATAAATTTTTCAATTTTAAATATAGTGCCATTTCTATAGAATAGGCTGATTTGTCTTTTAGAAAACACTAATTTTTAACTGTTAATTATAGTAGAAAATCTATAGACTTTACCGAATGTTATTTCAAAAAACATTATAACCCATCGAAAGATGTTCTAAACAATATCTTAGAACACTAAAAGTTTTTCTTGGTTTTTTTATAGAATATCTATAGTATAACTTTCGAATTTTATTAGAGTTGTTATAGCTTTATTTATAGAATTATTTTGGAGTGTGTTATAGAATTCTTTGAATATTAAAATATCTTTTTACGAAAACTCTCTTAAAAGCTTGCAGAGGAGCTCAGATTCACTTGGGGTATATGCCAAAACCCCTAACATCCGAGTAAACTTCATTGAGAATATTCAGAAAACAGCTACTTCACTTTGGTCTTAGCGAAAAGGCCGAGAAGCTAACATCAAATTCGAGATATAAATATTCATAACAAATTATGCAATTTATGAAAACGGTAGAATGCAAAATAAATTAAAAATTACGTCAGATGTGGTGAACCGTGGCATCCCCAACTCATACGAACTACTAGGCCTGAACAATCCTAATCGAAACGGTTTCAAATATAAATTTAAATTTCACTTAGAAAAACAATTATTGAAAAACCGGAAACCAAGACTTTCAGATAAGACGGAAGACCAGAGACTTGTTACCAGAACAAAGTGGAAATTAGATATCAGAAATCGTCAGAAGATGATCTTCCTGGCGACCAGACTTTCCGGCAGAGACCTGGAGACCAGACCTTCCGACGTAGACCTAGTGGCCAGACCTACCCGGAGATCAGATCTTTCGGCAAAGACCTGGAGAGTAGTTCTTCCGCCGGCGATCTAGAGACCCAAGCGACCTAATCTTCCGACGGAGACCTTGAGACCATATATTCCGAATGAGACCTTGAGACTTGGATATCATATCTTTCGGTAGAGACGGAAAACTTGTAGTCAGAGACTATTTATACGCTATGACCGGTAACACTGTGCATAGTCAATTAAATACACCTTATTTCTGATACACGACAAGGCTTCATTTCGTCAAGTTGAGGGTATTTTCTTGAAAAACATCACACTGTCTGCAACATAATAAGTCACGGGTCTTTGCTATTAATTATCGTTTCCTCTGTTAGTTGTGATACATGTAAGTAGGCGAATAATGTTTAAAGGATGATGCTCATACAGTTTATGCAATACATATTTCAACAAGCCAAATCTGGAACCCGCTACCCGGTTACTTATGCTGTTTTCCAAAAAAAAACAATTGGTAAATCGTGTAGAAATTACACTAAATATACAAATGAATAATTGCTGTTTAAAAAAAACGGCCAATTGAAAAATAATATGTGTCCAGAGTACTGCATCACTCCATTTTAGTCACTTCGTTCAGACTAGAATTGAAAGATAATATATGTCCAGACTACTGCATCACTGCATTTTAGTTACTTCATCCAGAATATTGGACAACGTTTACCATATATGAACTTGCCCCCGTGACATAGTAATTTTATGTATAGTAGGAAAGTAGATACCTACCATTCACGGCAGTTTAGACTGCCCAGACTCAACTGCGTTTTAGTCACACCCACTATTTTATTTAATTTTTCTAATATTGATTTTTTCGTTTCTGTAATGTTCAAAATGACATGAAAATATATTGAGGTACCCGATTTGTTTGGTCTTTATGGCATTTGATTACAAGAAGTAACCGTGTATATAGTTTTGGTTGAAATTTATATATCTTAAGAAGAAAATATCTTAAAAAGTCCATTCTGCCACTGAATCTAGCGGATAAACCAAAGTAAATAAATTCAGAAACCGTTGAGATAATATTTGTTTAAATATTGAATATGTAATTTAAAAATCGTCAGACTAAATGCTGGTTTTGCCCCTTAAATTAAACTATCAGAAATAAAAATAATCTATTGCTCCGTGATTCTGGAATTTGATATACTAAAAACCGATAAGATATGTGCTTAATTTGTCTAGGTAACCCGAAAAGGAGTCCAAAATGACCGAAAAACTATCTGATATCAGTATAATTGTTTAAAATATTATTTAAAAACTGATCATTTTTAACTAAAATTTTCTATTTGAGTAAGGTTATTAATATACCATAAAATCTTCATCAATATGGTCAATATCCATAATGTCAATCGCAACTTTCACATCTTGTTTCTTTCCTAAAATGAAAACAATTAAATGTAGTTATCTTTATTTAAATTATTGATTACTTAAGAATTGAATTAACAAGTGCGAAGGAACGCTCTAGAGTTAGGTTATACGGCTTTAAAAAAGGGATCATCGTTAAACTTAATAAAAAAACTCAATTGCATGTTTCGTTTATGTAACAAACAATCGACAACTTCCACTATTCTAATTTTAATAAATACACATTTGGCACCTTAAGAAGTACATGTAGAGCTAGGTTGACTGAAACTCCGTCCAAGAGATTTTATATCTTTGATCGCTTTCACACGAGTCCTCGGAAACTATTTGTATCGTTTCGATTTATCAGCCGTTTGTAACATTTAATAAACACTTTGTTCAAAATTGAATGACAATAACGAGTTCATCTGAACGAACGTCTGAGTTAAGCTTTTACGCTCTCAGGTCGACATTTTTAAATATCTGATAATCTAGATAGTAGAAGGTGGTGTGGTACGAAAAAGCCCAAGTGATGACAAAATGAATCACGATCAAACTGTTGGATTCAACCTATGCGACCCGAAACGCTTTGACGCAGTACTGGTGAAAGTTCACACGACATTATCCGGACGTTCTATCATCGTTTTACGTCGTTTTCCTTTTGCGTTTCTGCCATTTGATGCTCTTCGTGTGGGTTGTTTGAAGTTTTATACAATTGTTTTAATTTAAAATCTGAATCGGCGATATGAATTCTCTGACTACGATTCGAATTTAAGTCAATTTATTTGAAAAATTAACCAAAGCTGGTGTGAAAGTCATTTTCTGTCGCTTAGTCTTGTATAATGACGTTTTTAATTATTTATCTACAACTACAATATGAGTAATCGAGGGAAGCTTCGGCTAAGACGTCAAAAGGTGCAAAAGCCTTAATTCATCAAGATATGTCGTTTCCTTTCATTTCACCTTTACTGACAGTCAATAGTAGTTACATGACTTACCTTTTAATAGTGGGTCTGATCTGTGAGAACAATCTTTAAGATCTTCCTCTCGTACAGGCACATCAGGGTCAATTCTGAAAATAAAAATCGAAGTCAATAGAGCCATACTTTCGTACGAGCTTATCAACTTGAAATTTTACGAAAATAAAAATATTTAAAGAACAAACTTGACTATTTAATATATTTCGACTCCCCTTAAGCCAAAAAGACACTTCTTATGATCCCTATCTTAACTTAAAATAACTAACTCAATCTGTACATGTGCGAAGGTGTCACGAGGAGTGGCCAGGAGAAACAATAGTACCTTTCAATGTTTTATAAACATGGCCGCTCATTGTGAAACCTTCACACTTAAGCGGTGAAACATTTGATTCACCGTAATTAAATTTTAAATTGAAGGCCATCTTGGGTATTTAAGAAACTAAATTTAAACCTAGGTGAGCTAAATAAATAAAAGCTGGTCAATTTTTGAATATTAGCTAAAAGTATGTGGCTCCTATGCTACGACGTTGAAACCGTAGTGGCTTAAAGGCCGACTACATAAATCTTCGGTTTACTCTGTCTTTCATTGGAAGTAGGCTGACTGCATGGCACCCGTGTATTGCAGTAAGCCTACTCCCAGTGAAAGACAGAGTAAACCGAAGATTTATGTAGTCGGCCTTTAAGATCAGTCGTGACCCCAAATTTTCCAATAAATTCCACGATCGATAATGGAAAATGGTTTTATAAATGATGGCTCATCATATAAGAATTTTATTCTATAACAATGATGTTTAATATAATATATTTCTGCCATTTAGTATAACCCCAGTTTACTTATTTAAGGTTTTAGTTCTCTTCTACTTTTTCTAGCCAAAATATTGCGGCTTTTGGGCTATTGATAACTCATTTAAAATTTGAAAATTACCTTATTGGGAATTTGCGCGTAGATCAAAAAAAATTATAAAATTGAATTAAAATAAGAGTCAATGTTCTTGAACTCGTTGATAAAAGTTCCAGATGGCAATAGCGCGTTTTTTTTTTCACTCTTATTTCGTCTGTGCAGAGAGTGTGAATATACCTAAGAAGCTGAATATTTCCATATCCTTCAGTGGTTTTTCAATATTCTTTCACTGCTTACAATCTTATATAATAAAAGACCGTATGATGTACTGAGTCATACAATATAAAAAAATCCACATTATTGTATGTGGTTCTTATTCCAAAATTTTGGATCTTTGGAACACTGTGCGGCTCTTGGCAGCTATTTGGTGTCTTTCGTTTGTCGTAAAAGTTGAAACACATGAGGGTGGCGTGTTAAAAAAGACTGCCGTGGGAAAACAAGTATGTTCATTCTATTTCAAACTTGAACCAACTAACGGTTTTATCATTATAAAACCTATGCGCGTCAAAAATAGCAGACGGTTTGAATTTCCATGGCAATACAAACCAAGTTTACGGTCCTATTTTGCTCTACTTACGTCAAATTGATAACTTGTGAAGTTGCACTACATCCAATAATTTGGCAAAACAAATATATTAACAGTAATGTCTTATTTATCATTTTAGTATAGTTGAAATTTAAATCGTCAAATTGTGTAAAACGTTAACACAAGCTTGGCTGTGCTTCTTGCCATACTGTTTATAAAAGTTGGATATGGTAGTAAATGTAGAAAGGCGCTGAAAAAATCTAAAACTGTAAAACACCAGTAGAAACCATTATCTTTTAATTGCAACTAACCAAACCAGATTCTAAAGCCCGTTGTTTTCTCACTAAAGCACTTAAAGTGATTAAAAGTCAAAATCCGTACTTTTTGGATTTCAAAGAAATAACTGCGTTTGTTGTGACAACCTCCTACCAGAAATCTTTTCTGCTACAGTACTTGTCTCAATAATGATATTTTATCGACCCTGCAGCGTGCGATTTGTCAGGCCGTCATCGAACTGTTTATTAATAACAGTAGTTATTATTTATTATCAAGAAACGTGATACAAATACACTCAAAATGTCTAAGGATGAAATGGCTGCCTAGACGTTTGTCGAAACGGGCGGGGCTTAAACTTCGTCAAATGAAAGATTTCACGCGTATTTTTAATATTACTGGCTGGACGCCATAGCTGACGAAAATCTTGGCACTAAACCACGCCCGTTTTTAGAAGAAACTGATACATTCCAAGTTTATTCGTATATAACTTACGGTTTCTACGTAAATCGTGCGACTATTTGGTTCAGATTTATTGCTATCGCTATCATGTTCGAAAAAAATCTAACTCCACGAAACTTTATACATTGTACATGGCATATAGTTGTTGTTTAATATATAGTTAGGGAAAGTTGACTACAATTTTATTTTTCAATAATTGTGTACGTTGGTATAGTTTTCGGACTTTCGCTGTCAATCTGACAATATTGTAAATCAGGGGTAACTGGCTCTATTCGGAAAATAATTGATTACGATCTTCAAAATGATTATCCCGAAAATAAAATCAAATTCCAACTAATTAATATTTCTGATAAACCGGTTGATGTAGGCCTAGATGGTGATCTTGGCTTTCAAAATGGCAATCTTTTAAGGGGCCGTTCACAAAATAAGTAACATTATAAAGGAGAAACGGGTTTATAAAAAACGTTACTAAAGGTTACAGGGGGAAAGAAGGAGTCATTGGACATAATATTATTTAACATATGATATACCGGAACCAGGTTACCAATTTTTTAAAAGAACATTAGTAATTTACTTTTTATTTATAGTAGTATAATTTGTTTTTTAGAGATCAAATTATACATAAATGATCTTAATTTCAAACGTTTCATGGTTATGTAAATTAGGAGGGTCTACTCTACATTATGAGATGTAGGGTGGTCCAAAGTTTGTACTTTGTGAAAACTCATTAAATGGGAAATTTGGGTTTAGTGTACCTTACATATGTTAATGCCATTCAATTTAAATCTGTTATACTTTATAAAAAATAACTCACTAATCAAAATACAATGTATTTAATTAGGGTAATCGTACTTTATTTCTATTTGCTTAAAAATTGTATAGGCTGGTACTCACTAAGTTCAAAACTCTTTGGCAAACATCGCTTAAAAAATGGATTGAAAATAACAAATATTTTTGCGTGGCGCTCGTGGTCGCTGTATTAATTACTGTAGTGAAAACCATACATGAATAGCTTGGAATAAAACCGTTTTTATAATTTTAGGGTACATAATTCAAGAATATGAATACAAATGAACGTATGGTTTCTTAAACTGCTTACCTGGAGTCAAATTAGCCTTTTGATTTAAAACACCAGATAATTTCCCAATTTTAATAAAATAACTAAATACAATTTAAAACTGCAGAATTTCTAAGCTGCTACGTGGGCGGATGGATGACTGTGATTTAACAAATTTTAGAGGAAAGCACCTTTTGGAAAGAGTTAGTGAACATTGTAACATCCTCTGTTCATTATTTGTCTCTTTGAAATATAAATATTCATATAAAGCAACAACTACAACTAAAGTATAACTTTCATTAAAGATCAATGTTTCCGTTAAATTTCTTCTTTTGTTTGGTTCTTATTGATAATTGCTGTACGGATATACCATATGCAGGAGCTGTGACCTTTGGTTATCAATGTTATTAACTTTGCAAACACAGATAGTCCCGTACCACAATTTCCAAAGTAGAATTCAATAAATATATTATTTGTTTGTCCTCATTGAAATCAATGTCACTTTGGAAAGCCTCGCGTGTTTGCTTAGCGTATGCACCTGAACACACTGTTTGACTTACAAAGTTTACTTTGACCCATTGTCTACGAATTCGATTAACCGAATTCTATGAGGTAATTAAAAATACGGGTACTTGATAAATGGGATAAATTGTGTTTCACTTCAGGTAAAAGCACCCATTAAAAACATCAAATGATGTGAATTGGAATTCAATTTAAGGGCTTGAAATATTGAACAGAGTAAAAATGTTTGCGGTTAATGCGTGGCCCATTTTACTTATTGTATTTATATTGTACTTGGAAACAGGTAGGTAACATTTTAGATTCGCTTTTTATTTGATGCGTTATTTTTCGTTGTATTGAATATCTAGGTTTAATATGATATTATCCTGATAATGTATAGTTATTTTAAAAATAAAGGTTTTAAATGGTTGCAATAAAAAAATATTGAAAATCGAAAATTATTTAAAATTTTAATTAAAAGAAACAGAATACTGTAGATATTTTACAAAGGGTAGCCCAATATAGTATCTTTTAAAAAATGTGGTTATTGTTTCGCCTATAATGGCGTTCAATTTACAGATATATCAATTTAAAATATCTCGCTTGCTTTCAATAAAATCTACTACTAGTCGTATAACATTGCTATAAGTACCTGGAAAATTTACCTTTTATTATCGGTAGCTTTATTATGTGTCACTAGTTACCTAAAAAGATCATCCCACAAATCGATTTTATAAGTTTAAGCTCATCATGACCAATTGGAAATATTATTAAAATATACTCTAAATAGGCTATCGCGACTTACAAAATGTTTATTTAGGTTTCCTTAAACATCTGCAAAGGGGCCTCTTACCTTATTTAGTGGCAGGGAACGCTACTCTACATGCGAAAACTTTATCCTTAAATGAAAACCTTGCATTCGGCTTATGTCTAATAACTACCTTTACATCAGATTTGGTATGAAAATATTTTTATATAAAATACCGTCTGGAATATTTATATTCGATCCATTGGTTAAGTTTCTATTTTAATAAATCAAATAGAATATTTTCGAGGAATAATTATATCCTTAACGTGAGGTTCAACAAAGCCCTTTAATCGCTTTATCAGTAATATCCACATTCTTCAATATTAACTTACAGCTCTAGGTTAACGGTTATAGTGAATGTAAAAAAAAATAATTATCGGCTTTCGTAGTATTGCAACCCAGTCAACTCGATAATTGACATTAAAATCGCTAATTGACTTGATGATATGTTCGGGTATTAGCCTAGCTAATAGTTATAACCAATTTTCAGGGTTGATCAAAATGCATTTTGGAAATTCAAAATGCAAAATGCAAAATTCGTTTTTGTATTTTGAGTTAGAAAAAGTATTTTGCATTTTTCATATCGCATTTTGAGTTTCTAGGAAACTATTTTGAATTTTACATTTTAAGTTTCTAGGAAACTATTTTGCATTTTGTGAGTTTGATATGTGGAAAAACCTTTTCAAAATATTTTACTCTATTACCATCATCGCAGCTCTTGTAGAGATAGTTCGTCTGCCATTTTCTCCACAGTAGTTGTAGATGGCGATACTCAGTTACTCACTTACTCAGAAGCAGACGAACATTCGTACAGTGCCGCCGCTTTATTTCCCCAGCTGTTAACTTTGAAATAAACTACGTAATTATTATTAATTACTGATTAATAATAATTAAAAGCAAACCGAGTGCATTTGTAAAAACATTTGGTATTTTGGAAAATCATTTGCAAATGCATTTTGTATTTTGCATTTTAAATTTTTCATTTAGAAAAACAAATTTTCAAAATGCATTTTCTATTTAGGGGGGGAAGTATTTTTCATTTTGCATTGCAAACAACCCTGGCAATTTTAAAGATGAAAATGTTTATGTTTATTTTCAGTCCAGGGTCTCATAACGTGCGAATCGGGAGAATGCAAGGTTTTCAACAACGACACCAATCCAAGGTTGAAACGCGCGGCCAGCTCCAAGAGTAGCGTTCCCTGGAGGAGGATTTACTCTTTTACGAAGAAGTTCAGCAAAATTTCCGGAAACAATGCTTTATTAGCCAGCATGAACGACATGATAACAGCAAAGATCGGAGGCGTTTCGAGAGCCTACACTTACGGATACCGAGGTGGCTATGGTGGCTACCGAGGTGGCTATGGAGGCTACGGGGGTTACGGCTACTCCCAACCTATCGTGTATTACGTTCCTGTGCAAGCAGCCTACGTGTATCCGTTTAATAACATAAACGGCTTCACCAACGGATTCGGAGACGTCGTCAGCAACCAGGAGCTGCTCGAGCAATTGATTCAGCTGATTCAACAAGCGCTGGACGATAGCGGAGATGGTTCAACATAGATCAATTTAAATAAAAAATGTTTTTATACAGCGCGGGAAATCAATTATTTGGCAAGGTTATATTAATACCAAAGAGAGTAGAAACATTTTGATATTTTCTAATTAAGTTTAATGACGGAATCCACTTTTGAAATTTTAAAGGGAAAAAAATAATTTGCTGTTACAGTCCCTTACATATATATATATATAGCACCAGAAAAAAATAATACATCTTGAGAGTTAAGAAACCATTTTATTCGGGAAATTGAAACAATAACCTTGGTAAATCGTAATGCATTACCTCGAAAGTTAACTGGGTGTTTTTTCTCGCCTACGACATAAAATTCATTACACCGCACGATAATTTTTTCTTAAATAATAAGATTTAGTAAAAACTTTTTTTATTTCGCTTCACCATTGTTTTTAATTGTGAATCGTATTTTCAACTGGAGAAAAAAATATCTCTCTTACGGAAAAAATTTAAAAAAACTGACCAAAAATATTTGTTAATACATTTTGACCTTTTCTGGCGGGGGATATTACAATTTTAATTTAACATCTTTAAAACTTTATATCTGCTATGGTTAAATTTAAAATTTACTGAAATAAGACTTTATTAAATCACTGAATATTAAAAGTTATTCGAACTACTGTTTACTGGTGCTATTTTTGTTGGATTGGTCTTTGAGCGTAGCTCTTTATTTTAAAATTATTCGGACCTAGTAAATAGTAATCTCGACCTTTAACAGAGCGACCTCTGCCGTAAATATTTTAACTTTGAAGTCATTCTTACATGTTTACCACCATAATTAGGGCAATTTCGATGTAAAAAATATTGATTCCCAACGTCAGAGTCGTTATCCCCACCTTTTATTGCAAATTAATTAAAGTTTATTTTCAAAATTTATAAAATTAATTTACAACCACAGCGAAGGAAAGGCTTAACAGAATTAAATATTTAACTTTGTAAATTTTCTATTTAACAATGTAATTCGCTCGTGTCATCTTGAACCCGATAAATATCGTCAGAAGTTGATTAATTAGTCGCGATGTTTGAATTTTTTACAATTCATTGGCGACCACTGTTAGTTGATACCCAATTTTCAGTATCGTGTACAAAACATACGTTATCTGGATATCTTTTCAAGATAAATATTCATTTTCCTCTACTACCAATGGTATTTACACGAAGCCTATACGTTCGCAGACTTGAAATTTTTTTTAAAATTCGATTCGGAAAAAAACTATTGCTCAAAGTAAATTAAATTATTAAACAGATTTTCTAAAATAGACAAATTCTTGTGAAGGTAATTAACAAGATGGAAACAACTCTCATATTTTATATTTCTAGCGTAACGAATTGTTCAAAGTGAGAAGGTTTACTACAACTAAATTATGTTTTTACGAAAAAAGTCAAAATCATTTTAATTTGTTTTATATTTGCCAAGAATTTATGATAAACAATATTAATTGGAAATATTCTTATATAATTTTATTATTAATTAATTTTAATTAAACGGTTTAAAACTTTCAATTTGATACTTTCGGTTATAAGGGAAATTGTAATAGTCTCGGGTTTGGTTTATTGTTTCTAAAAGCTTTTTGGAATATTTCGTACACCAATAAAATTTTCAATATTTTTTTGTTGTTTCCTAGTAGGCTTCAAAAATCGTGAGATAGTCAAGAATCGCTTATCAGGGTTCTCAAAATGTTGTCGAATTAATAAATATTACGGGTCTTTGTCAAGCCAAGAATGTATTTATTTTTAATCAGGGAGAATGAATATGTCGAGATTATTTTTAGCGTTTCTCCAATTCCACCCGTTGGGCCCCCCGGTATGCTCCTCCGCTTTAATAAAATCAAATAATACTGCAATCTCATTGGTTCTTAAAAATGACGTTTTTATAGGCGATTAACGCTGCTGCGAGGACGCAAAAAATAAGACCGCCTCCTTTCCCCCCCCCCTTAGCGTGACGGGGTTAGGGCCTCAACGTGTCCGTCGATAGTCTCGACATATTCATTCTCCCTGAGTATAAATAAATACATTCTTGGTCAAGCATTGAGACTCTAATTCTGCTACTTTTTCTGGATTTAAATTTATATTATTTAAGTATTTTAATGTTAAAACATTATCATTAAACTGCAAATATCACATATTTAGTTAAATTCAATTTACACGTACGAAGGCTAATTTCATGATGTATTAAACATACTTGTTCACCCAACCCATGTGGATTTTGTTCAAATGTTATTTCTGAGTTCTTTACAACTGCATTTATTTACTAAATATTGCTGAGATTTTACAATTTAACCCTTTTTTGTTTATGGTTAAGCAACAAAAATTATTTATCGCGATCCAAAATTCTTAAATTCGTTATATTTTCCAATGTATCAAAAAATTGAGGACGAAAAAAAAATTCGCTATTGCAATTTTTGATAAGGAAAAATAAACATTACTTTCAGATTAATCTCCTGGAATGTACAAGTTGCGTATTTATCTCAAATTGTTGAATATAAATGCTGAATTTAAATTGGTAGTCCAGGAAAAACTCGTAAAATCACCCGTATTAATTTTTCTGTAATCGGTTAGAAACCCAATTTAATCAAAATAAATGGAGTAAATAATTCCTGGAATAATCCTTATATTGATCTATAGTCATTTATACCATACGCATCGTTGAAGGTGTTGGATAAGACGTTAATGGTTTTCTTACATTGTTCTCTGACCGGAAACTAGTGGTTTCTTCTGACTACATTATAATGGCTATACACACTTATATTATTTAAAAAGAAAATATTATTATTAACAATAGTTATAGCCCCAGTATGAGTAATACATGTGTTTGGAAATTGAATTTGAGCTGAGAAACACAAACAATGCGAGTTATCCATTTCAAACTAGAAATCATTACTTAGAGAACTATGACTGGGATTTGCTTGGCATTGACTTATTCACTTTGTCTGAGAGCAATTGGAGAAAAACAAAAGACCACTTACTGAATTTTTGAATCCTTTAAAAGTACGGGTGAAAATACCAAATGATAATTATACATCACCAGAATATATTTATTCTTTGAAAGAGTTACTTTCTTTAAATAGTGTTCAGCGTTTATTCTGATCCACTTTATAGTCTACAAATACTTAAAGGTCAATCAAATCAAGTCATTGATCTCTGGTACCCAGAAGATATATTAATGTACAGCCAGAATTTCTTCAGGAAATATTTTTACTCTGGGATCCTAGTGTACACTCTGTTCAAAAAGTCTTTGCCCGTGGGAGATTTCGAACATTTTCGCCCGTCATTTCTTTTATAGTTGCATCAAGTCGAAGCGGACATCGGTAATAGATTAATAACAGAGAGTGTAAAGATTATGAGAGGCGTCTCTTCCTATTCCCGTAACGTTAAAATTTCGTACAAGATTTTGAGAGCGCGCGCCCATAGGAGAGGTTACGATACTATCCGACACACGATGTCGCTACTGGAAAATTTTTAAATTTTGTAAACATCCGGAAAGTTTTTCATCAGTCATGGCTGTTAAACATAGTTGAATTATGCTAATTTAAAATTAATAAAATTCAATTTCATGAAAAATAAAGAAACGTAAGTACAAGAAAGCGGACTATTTATAATATTTTGATACTTAAAGAATTATTTGTTTGATTAACCAAGGAAATTCATTGGAAATTTTATGAAATGGCCGAGGCTTAACGAGAGCAGAGCGTTATAAATTAAAAAATACGAGGAAACATTGAAGTTGGTAAAATGAGATTAATGTTGTATTTTTAACAGTTTCCTATCTAATCTTTTCTGGGTTTTCATGTATTCATGGTTGAGATCTTGTTTCTTAAGGGAACTATGTATGCAGAATTCTATGAAAAAAGATATCATATTTTGGTATGCAGTTGCACATGGAGAATCTTCATTAGCTCTAAAATATTTCTTGTCAATTCTTTGAATGATGAGTCTCTCCAAACGTCCTTTAATATTTGTCATGTGCGATAAAAGCTTAAAACTGGTGTCAAATACTTAATTCATTTGTCTCCGTTACAAATTTAAAGAAACTATCAGTTGGTACGATGAGGCTGCTGAGCAGCTGATAGAAGAATTCTTTGCTGTTTTGAAAGCTTTAAAGTAAAAGAGCAGATTTGTTGGGTCAACAATTGGATTGTCTTTTTTGAGTTGACTTATGCAAGAAGAGCATTGAAGGTTTGAGTAGCAGCGGTGAATTAGATATCCTGAAATGTAACTAAGAACATTTTGTTTTTGCAGGTTTGGACTTCCAATAGAATTACAAAATTCTAAGTCTTCATCGGAACATTGCCCCTGGCTTTGCGAGACTACAAGATTTTCAAAATTAGAATCCGGTGGTTTCAAGAGATTATTCACAGAGGCCGCCCTGTATGCAGCTCGAAATTGTTGTGGATTGGGATGATCACGGACTCACGGTTGCCTCCTTTCTGTCTTATAGATCCAAGAAAATTATCTACAAAATCTTGGCTAATCCTGTCCTTTAATAAAAACTTAAAACCAAATTATCCTTTAGATCTTCCCAGAGGAGTAGCAAGGCTTGAATTGAAATTACCATTTTCTGAAATTTCCAATGGTCATTAAGACTGAAAATTGTTGGCACAGCGGATGGTGTGAGCCTATTTTAAGTTCTAATATTCATGAAACTGGCATCAATGAAATGATTCGCGCAAATTATATGGTTAACGTGTAAATATCCCGTAGTTTTATTTGTAAGCCCATCATTATTTACATATTTCAGCCACAAAATAGAACTAAACTTTATATTAAGTTAATTTGCCAATAAGCCTATCTAATGAAAATGCGAATTTACCAGTCTTTTTCCTTTGGAAACTTATAAAAAGATAAACAAGGATTTCTTGTTTTCGATATTTTACAATTTAAAACAAAAGAATATACCCCAGACCTACTAAATTATTTAAAAACCTTGTAAAACTAGCATTAAAAATCTGGAAAGTTTTTGCGTCTCTTTTAAACCGAACATCGAAACGCACGCGCTGTGAGAACAGCGCCACTGGTGGCGCCATCGCTCTTACGGTAGTAGTGGACATTTTTGGGAAAAAAAAGTTAGTACGCTTTTTTGAAAGAGAGACGCCTCTCATAATCTTTACACTCTCTGTTAATAATATGTTTAGCTACAAATTGGCAAAAATCATTTTCTGAATAGACTTATAATTTGGCCTATTTTGGCCTAAAAGAGGGGGTGTCAACTTTTTTATTTTTGATCTCAGGTCATTTAAAACCCGATTTTCGTGTTCTCTGGGGTTGATTTATATTTAGAAAGTGTTGGAATTATTCAAATCGCCGCATTGGTTCAAAAGATATTCACCAAAGAAGTTTTCACAGAAATTGAGAATTATCTAAACAAGACATTTAAAATAGTAAATGGTAACGGGTTTTGTCGCCATCTATAGTTCCTCGAAGTAATCTTTTTTGTTTAATTCTAAATGTGTAATAAATTGAAGGTTAACATAAATATTTTCATGTGCTCATTTGAGAAACGAACAGGGGCGACGTCAGAAAATATTTATGTTAACCTTCAATTTGTTACATATTTAGAATTAAACAAAAAATATTACTTCTAGGAACTATAGATGGCGACAAAACCCGTTAACATTTATTATTTTAAAAGGCTTGGTGAGATGTTTAGATATTCCTCAATTTCTGTGAAAATTTCTTTGGTGAATATCTTTTTAACCAATGCGTCGATTTGAATAATTCCAACACTTTCTAAATATAAATCAACCCCAGAGAACACGAAAATCGAGTTTTAAATGACCTGAGATCAAAAATAAAAAAGTTGCCACCCCCTCTTTTAGGCCAAAATAGGCCAAATTAAAAGTCTATCCAGAAAATGATTTTTGCCAATTTGTAGCTAAACATTTAATTAATATATTACCGATGTCCGCTTCAATTTGATGCAACTATACAAGAAATGACGGGCGAAAATGTTCGAAATCTCCCACAGGCAAAGACTTTTTGAACAGAGTGTACTTTGTAGCTTAAGTTTGTCAGCGTTTTGCTATTTTATGACACATATCAGGCTGTATCACCATCTGTATTAATGCGGTAAGAAACATTACATGAATGTCACGAATATTTGAGTACAAAAAATCGCTCAGATGTATAAAATATAATTAGAATATTAAATTTAAATTTGAAAACATTTTAAATCATCTTATACATGAACTTAATAAGTGAGGACCCAATAGGTATTTGGTCCAAATTAGCGTTTTCTGATTATTAAAAATAAAGACTTAATCACCCTATTGTTTCACAGAAGTGATACACTAAGCATATATAACCAAGGATCAATTTTAACGTAAATAAAAAACCATGAGCACACCTTTTTTAACATGCTGTCCATTAATTATGAACAATATTTCAATCATCCAGTACATTAATTTAATAAGCGCATTATAACATTCTTCGTTTGAATTTTTCCAAAATGATAACTTTATCAACCAGTCTGTACAATAATCACCCTGTACTTTAATATAATCAGGGCATTAATCCTTAACAAAATAAATATAACTTTAACACAAAAAATTAATAACAATCACCATGTTCAATATTAACACTATTTCAATCACCCCGTACATCAACTTGATTAGCAAAATATAACAACCTAAAATAAATTTTTACCAATGGCTCCATTGGCTGCGTTCAGTAACAGCCAATGGATAGAATTCGTTTCCTAAGAAGATAAATCGATGAGCTACGTGGTGTATGAAGTTACTGTACGATTTCTTTGAATATTCGCTTTGAAAGCATATTGTCGTATATAAGTTTCAAGTTTATTGTTATTTCATGGTGAATTTACAATATTATCTGAGACAGAAGGAAACAGAGAAAAATAATGTTTAAGTTCACTAATTAATGACCTTGTTAATGATGATTTGGTGTAATTAAACGATGTCCATTTGAAAAAGCACCGAAAATTATTTTTAAAGAAACAAAGATTACTACAATTAGGGCTTTATTGTAAATTAAAGCTAGGCCTTGTTCCTTTCATTCAAAAACCACGTTTTTATACCTCACTCAACAGTCACTCATCATAAAAGCGCTTCCTCCAACCGATGACCAGCGTGACGTCAAACTAGAAACGCAAAAAAGCCTTAAATTAGAAACCGGTGTCAGCGGTTACACATTGGTGTCATTGGTGAGAGTTACTGAACGCACCCAATAGCAGCACTTTCGAAACCGCCTAGTGCATTACAACAATCCCAATCACATTATCAGTGAAATATCATTATTATCCAAGAATATGATTTTAATAGCTGCAATAACCAGCACCCTCTATAAAAAGAAGACGCTAATAAAATTAATCTACAAAAGAACCTTACATTGCATAGCCAACAACTTATCTAGCGATATCGAAGATAGCTTAACGAATAGTCAACACTTTATCTAGAAATAGCCTAGATAGCATAACGTAGCATAGCCAACAATATATTTAGCAATAGCCAAGATAGAATTACGTAGCATAGCCAACACTTTATCTAGCATGAAGCCAACAACCTGTTTAACAAACCTAGGAGCAAAAATAATATAACTAAGTACCCTAGATTCGAAATCACGGCGTTTCTCGATAGCGCGTTTTCTCGTGAGGCTTTTACTGCGTTCGCACCGGAAGTCGGAAAAATCGGGCCCAGTAGGCTGCCGCGTAGCATGCGCCATCTATTGATCAAATAATGAATTTTTGATTAAATAAACATTTGACATTTCCAAGATGGGGAAATCATGTCAATATGAGTTTTGCTAAAACTACGGTATATCATTAACTAACAGTTCTGTTTGTTTAAAGTTATATCTACTTTTATCGAATACATTAAATCCTTCAACTTAATATATTGATAAATAACTTAAAGCTTCAACCGTAAGACCAGTTATCTGATGTTCCCTTAATTCTTCAAAGCAAGTCTATATAAAAAAGAGTATTTGAGAAACGCATAAGCTGAAATATTAATCATGCAATTAATCACTTTCCCAAAATGGCATGTGCCGTGCTTCAATTTCCTCTTTTTTAACGACTTCAGTTTCGATGCATTTTTCAAAATCTTATTTAAATGTTCGTAGCTAGAATTTTCGTCAAATATTACTCCTATTAATATTTAAAATGAAATAGTGCTTTAGAATTGTTTGATAAAAGCATAAATGTGTTTATGATACATCCATGATGAAAGCGTAAAATTTCAATAGATAACCCAAGATTATATTACTCACCTTTAGTTTTATTTCATTAAAAAATCTTTTTAGAGCTATCGGTATGATCCATTATTGTTTTAAAACAATATAACGCAACAAATATCTGGTATCTTGAAAACAGCAAGTCAAAAACCGCGGCACAATTTTCAATAAAACTTCACGTTTTAACTAGATGTCGGTAGCGCTGCCACCTCCATTTAGGCAGATTTTTCCGACTTCCGCCGGGAACTCAGTAAGAGCCTGCGTTTACGCGCAAGGAGCTTGATTTCGAACACACCGATTTTGTTCAAACTCGGGGGATTGGTAGACCTTCATGTAACTTGAAAAATGCTAAAGGGACTTTATTCAATGGGCAACGGTTTTGCCATGGCAACGAAAAATGTTTTTGACAACATAAAATAACATGGGATTTTGACCGATTTCCCTGTGAAAAATATTTAAAAAATTGATAAAAATGTGACCAATTTTGATTTTTTTCGTCAATTTTTATCAATTATTTTTATAATTTTGGTATTTTATTTTTTTTTTAAATTTTTAAATTGAATAGGTCAAAATCCCATGTTATTTTCAATGAGAAAGTTTCCATTTTAAGTTATCAAAAACATTTTTCGTTGCCATGGCAAAACCGTTGCCCATTGAATAAAATCCCTTTAGGATTTTTACCTTCTCGAAGAGGGGTTATACAATCACCGTGTCTGTCTGTGGGTCTGTCTGTCTGTCTGTCAGGCCTGCGAACGAGTTCGCATTTTCGGTGCAAAATGTAATCACTGCGTTCGCAGTTTCTCGAAGGGTTGGCAAAACCACCGTGTGACGGTGAGCGTTAACGGATTCATTTGCGGTTGGGTTTGTTTGGTTGGTGTTTTTTCGCTCACCGCCGTGACGGTTTGGTGTATTACGTTTTTGTAATGTTTATACGTAGGTTGTGAGTGTTGAGTTTGTTGTGTTTGTGTTATGATGGTTGCGCATGTTGAGTCTGTTGTGTTTGTATGGGCGTTGTCTCTCCAACTTCTTCTTAATGACTTTGGGACGGACCGACTGCTGAGTGTAATGCTACCTCTCAACGTCCAATGGCAGGGTTTCCACCAGTTGTACACGGTATTCGTCTTAGTATCAATTTGAGATCGCATCGGCCGGGATTTGAACCCGAGACCTCCTGCTTGACAGGCGGACGTTCTACCACAGAACCACCGACACTCGTTACGCTTCATTGAAAATTAGACCTTCAGCTTTATCGGAAGCGTATTTAATAGAGTACGAATTTTTGGTTCAATTGAAATAGAATTGAAATTGAAATTATTGCATCGAAGAAATTCTAATTTAGCGTTTCTCTATTGATTAAAAACAAATGCGCCACCCAGGTTTCGAACCCAGGCCTTTAGGCTTGGCAGTCGAGCGCTCTACCACAGAACCACCGATAGCTGCTTAGGTTCACTGAAATTAAGACACTCATCTAAAGCATAATAGGTAATAAAGTCTTTTTTTATGAATGAATTTATGTAGGCCTAATCTGTTTTTTTACAAATGCAATTTTAAAGGTTAAATCTTGTTTTAGCGCAGTCAGACGAGATAAGAGGGTTAAAGGGTAGACCCTGTGGGTGGTCCACTTTGTTAGTTTTTTGTTATTTATTTACGGGTATTATTAACGACCTATATATACTGTAGTTGTGTTAATTCAAAGAAGATAATTTAACGTTTATTGCTTTACGAGCTGGCGGTTAGTCAAGTTGCTCTCTGTGCTTTGTTGATGGTAAGGTTTTTGCTTTTTGTAAATATATTTGGTGTGGATATTTGGATATCCACGATTTCTAACGCAGTCAATGATTTCCTGGGTGTGTGAGTCATTATATGATATTGGAAATTGGACGGCATTGGTCTTTTTCATGCGGTATGTGTCACAACGTCAACTGGAAGTCTACGAGTGTTGAAATAAAATGAGCGTTAAAGATGCGGCAAGTATTTCGTAAGCAAGAAAAATACAATTACCATCTGTAGATATTTCTTTCATTAAAATTTGCTTAGTATTATATTCAACTGATAAACATGTACTGTAAAAAGGGTTAAATTCAATTGTGCATTGTTTTAGTAAGTCTAACTCGCTGTTGTAACTACTTAATTTATAATATTCTGAATAAATTAAACTCGATTGTTTCGTCTCAATTATTTAAAACTAAAATTAAAATTTTATACCGGGCAGGGTTTGAACCGAGAATACGTTTTTCGTAAATAACTCTGAATTGCGGAGATATCTTTGGGGGTCGTGTCGAGAAATTAATACCACTAGGGACCATTCTTCCGAGGAGAGATATATTTTGGCTTGCCAACTTGTTCAAGTTACATGAAAGTCTACCAATGCCCCGAGTTTGAACAAAATCGGTGTGTAACACCTCGGGTAGTCTCCTTGTTAGTTATATTATCTTTGCTAGGAGCAACAAACACAAGGAGAACGCAGCTAGCCTTCAAACACGCTAACGCAGTGTTGTGTACAAATTTTATTGGACAACCCTTTACGCTGAACGTTTTACGGGCAGTGGGGAAGACAATTTCCTCATGTTTCCCTTCCGACGGCAACAGGCGCTAAAGAGTCTAACTAATGAAAAATGTACACAAGAAAATACACGATTTTCGACGGGTTGCGTTCTCCTTGTGTGCGGTGCTGTGTTTGTTGCTCCTAGAACAAACGTCCGTTGCGGCACGTTAAGGTAAATTGTGGCACTAGGCGCAGTTTGACTTTGGGGCTTTTTACACACAATCCTAAGGATTTGTGTGTATTAGTCTCACGTACAGTGTAGCCGTTGCCGATGGCGCCGTGTCACGCATACCTCTTCAACGGTAAGGGATAGAAGAGTCAATGATAACTCGTTCGAATGTACAGACATCGCCATTGATAGCCTTTCATAAAGTTTTCAAATCGGAGCCCAAGAAGTTTAGCATTTGCCCAACTTACTATTTTCGGTGATTTCCTTTATGTGGTTGATATTTTCTTTAAAATTAAGTCCGATAACGTTAAAAAAAATATTGTTGGATAGGTTAGGATTCAGTTGAACCTCAACTTCGGTTATATCAGTAAATATTAAATTTAAGTATAGTTTTCGGGGTTATTTACCGGACCCCAATGTTCGTGGTTTTATATTTCCGCCTGAAAGTCGACATAACGTTCCTTAATTTAAGTCCGATTTTCATGAAAGTTATATTTTTGAATAGCTGTGGTTTACATTTAACCTAAAATTGCAAATACGTTCCTTAAATTTAATTCTAAGTAAGTTTTTTTTGGTAGCGTATACGGACCCCCGCAATTTCCAACATTGTAAATCCGCGTGTTTATAGAGGTCTACGCGCCCGTTTCCCTCTGGCGATTTTCAAGGCCGTTCAGAGTGGGCCGCGCTTTCATCGTATGAGCAGAAGTAACAATTAAGTATGACACTGATCGGGCCTAGTCTTCGGCGTATGACCAGAAGTAACAAATAAGTGTGTTCAGAAGTAACCAATAAGTGTGATCAGAAGTAACTAATAAGTTACTAGCAGAAATAAGTGTGACACTCAACGGCTGACTAGTAGTAACAAATAAGTGTCATCAAAAGTAAAAAAAGTTGCAGGTTGCTGTGAATAGCTCAAACAAACTTAACACATTAGAAGGATTGTGTGTATTCTGACCGTCGTACGTCTTGTTTTTCACAAGGCCATTTAAGCTTAGGGCGAATCCATTATTTCATTTCGGGGGGGGGGGGGATTTTCAGATTACGGATAGCGTAGGTTAGTATGGCCTGAAAATTTTATTACATGTTGAAACTAGTGTTGTATGTAAATAAATAATTATTTATTTATATAAATTTAATTTTGCTTAAAATATTTATTACGAAAAATAAAGCTACTTAGCACATTTAAACATTTCTAATGGTAGTGTTATGTCGCATTTGGTTGTGGCCTAAGTACAAATGACTTTTCAATTTATATTGACTCGATCTCAGACTCTGTGATCTTCCTTTTAAAATATTGAGTTAAATTTCTGTTTACTTTTAGTTTGGTCACCCATGCTTTAACATTTCGAACGAAACAACTAATTAAATTTTTGGATATTGCAAAAACAAATGAAAGTATAAATACCTTTTTTACGCTAATAATTAAAACATGTGATAAAATTAGTACGGTCGACCCCAATTTGCGGACCTTTACGGTTCTCGGTTGCACCAATATTGAAAAATTCTGCTATAGTTATAAGAAGAGTATATGAACTTAATACATAGTGAACATCAGGGGCGTAGGAACCAGGGGGGGGGGGCAAGGGGGGCAATGACCCTCCCTAGAATTTTGCTGGAGGGGCAACTAATGTTATTGCCCCCTCCAACTTTTTGGTCAGTAGAAATCTTCACAAGTCTCAAATTCTCATTTTAAAAGCATAAAAAGCTTATAGAACCTCAACTGTGTTTAAATTTCAGTCTTTTCCCGCCAATTTACATAGTAGTAAAAGGTACACATGCATTCGGAGAAGCTACACTCGATTAAAAATTCAAAACCATTCTCCAGACCCCTTTTGGTTTCTCTTTGCCCCCTCCAACTTCTAGAACGTTCCTACGCCCCTGGTGAACATGGTACGCTAAATAAGTTAAAAGTACAATCATGGTACAATATAAATATTTTTAAGAACAAATATTTCGGAATTTAATAATGATTTAAAATATAGAAGTGAAAATATAACATCAATTTACTTACCTATTGCAAAGGCATGGCCGCCTCCATGCGCTCGTTCCGCGTGCGCTCCCTCTCGCGCCAGTAGCGGCCTGGACAATCGCTCTAAAACCGCGAAAGTGATAGGGCGGGGTCGCCAACGCCAAAACAGAGTCGCGGGAAAAATGTAAACTAAACTTTACACTGAAATGTTAGGGGAAAGATTACGAAATTTTGGTATTCCGTTACTTATTTAGAAAATATAAAATTTTGTGATAAATTACTTATAACATTTTTAAGTTAATTATTAATGAACAGTTTAAATGCATTTCGAGATTTTTTGAAGCTAAAAATTTCGCGGAATAATTTATTAAAAATCGGCCTTCTAGCAAAAGACGGCGCAATCACCGTTACTCGAAAAAAAAGTAAACAAATGAACATGTGGTTTTCAGAAGAAGTCATTTTCCTAGGAGGTTTTTGGTCAGTAAGTAGGTGTAATATTTACAATTCCATTTCTAATATAAATCATTAGAAGCTTTACAAACTAAGTAATTATATTTTTTAGATTTAAACAAACTAGAGTAAAGGATCTAATCTAATGAAGTTGTGTACAAACAAACTATGAGCTTTTTCTTTCTACTGATATTAAAAAGGTAGGTTGTGGTTCAATTTATATGTTTTTACAACTAAATATACCCAGATAAAATGTTTGAATTTATAAGTAGTTGTTGCTTATTCACCAAATTTTATTAATTATAATTCTGATTATGGTCATATTCCAAACATGAATTCTAACGGTGGTCTGTCATTATTCATTAACAGCCACGGACCTGTTACTTGATTTCTAAGATGCAATCTACGATGAACTAAGAGTCAAAATGCCAAATGATGTTCAAAATATTCAGTTTATTGAGTATAATATGAACAGTGTCATTGAAGAAATACATGAAAATTAAACACCCAAGGTACTAAATGAGAAGTCCAATGGGCTTAACCATAAAAGAATTTACTTCACTGTGCATAGGTTTTAAAATAAGCCATACGTATGTAATTGTAATAATTTAATTATCTTTTAAGCAGAAAGCGTGTACCATTTAGCATAGGCCGTGAAAACTAATTGCATTTCTAATTATGTTAATACCAGTCAAATGGAATCGAAAGTTAATAAGACTTATAATGAAGTGTAAGATAAAGATTTTACTGAAATTCATTATTGAACAATTTTGTTTTAATTTTCAATTTATCACAATGAGTTTTAAAACCTAAGTTCCCAACGCTAAGCCACGTGGAGGCAAGGTACGCCGCACATGTTAGCAACGATTTAACAAAGCCAACTTCTAGCATCTCAAGTCAAAAGTACAAAGCAATTAAACTTCTAAAGCGAAATACAGGAAGGTTCCGATGGAAGCTATCGTGTTTGTACTTTTGACAGGGGCCTTTAAAGATATCGTGAAAGCGTTACTTTCACCATTCCTTTAAAATGGCCAATGATCACCTAAAAAATATATTTGTTACTATTTTGGAAGATGAAGAGAAATAAGTTTTGAAAACTTACCGTAGACTTGAAAATATGTTTAATACTTACAAAAAATTGTATATCAGACCAAATAAACCTTGCAAGAAAGAGGGTTGGTGACATGTTCTTTCACTCGCAAATCCAGTGGATGTTGATTAGGAATTTAGATGGTGGTACTGCCTTTATTATTACCTTAGAAGAAATTTAAAATTATAACCAACATAGAATGAAGGTTAAGAGAAAGAATTAAGTAGAATTCTTACCATAGACTGCATGTTAAGGCACTCTTAGAAATAATTTGCAGTATGGGCCTTGCGAGGAAGAGGTAGTAGCATCATGTTCTTCCACTCTCTCATATCGTTTTAGGTGGTATTGGTCATAGTCAGTGGTAATGGTCATAGTCGGTGGTAATGGTCATAGTCGGTGGTAATGGTCATAGTCGGTGGTGCATAATTACACCTTGTGGACTTTCCGAGAAAGAGGTTTGGTGACTAGTTCCTTCACTCTCTCGAATCGGGCGGATATTGTTTTCGTGATGTTAGTGACAATTGGTGGTACAACTTTCTTGCAAATAATTTCTGCGATTTGATTTGAATGGTCGTCATTCAAATCACATTGAATGTAAGGGCACGCAGAAATTCTTGGCATTAAATGAGATTCCAAATTTTTACATATTCCGGGAGATTCTCGCAAATTGGGTACCGCTCTCTCGACAAATCTAGTCACAGTCGCAATTAGCATGATGAAAGATTGTTGTTAATTTTATCAGTCCAACTAATGGTGAATTGGAATTAGCTTGTGAAACGTTTTCCATGCATAACTGACAAAAATTCTTTTCTTCCATGATGCGAATAACATAACCAGCCAAGTATGCTATACTCGCCAGTCTTAACGTTGATCTTTGAGTTTCTGGGTGCTCATCCAGATCATTGAGTAAATCGGTGACTTCGGATGGCAATGATTTGTCTTCGTTAAATAAATTGGACATTCTTTCAAATTCCTCTAGTTCAGCATCAAGCCTGGCTTTGAGATCTACGAAACTATCTTCAGGAACATTAGATGACTTTGGTTTAGATATTGTGAGTGTCCCTTTCTTGAGAATGGTTTCTAAACTGAAAATAGTCGCTCTTGCGTCCAGCATATCGTTGCCTCCGGCCATTTGTCTGAGAATGCTGAAAAACATTTCGACAGCGTCGCTGGTTAATTTCCTCGTTAATACGAAATGATATCCAGATTCAAGGGGGTGTTGTACGCAGGATATTGTGGACAAACTAGTAATTCTAAGAGCTTCGTATGTTTCGTTTGTTAGAACTGGCTTCTGACATTTCGATAGAAGATCATAGAGATATGAAGGGAAATCATTTTCGAGCCAGGCTAGTCTCTCATCGTTGATTGAAAAGAATGGAAACTTGTTGGGATTTCTCGTCTCGTATCCAATACTCTTGGTGCCTACATTGTGCATGTCATACCACTTTTGGATAGTCTTCATGTAAGTGATAGTAGGCCCAGCTGTTTTGAATTTGTGAGCCGATGGATGGCTTCCTGTGTAGGTCTTTAGATACTCAAGAGCGGCTATAACTGGAGGAGAAAAGATATCTATCGCTCGTTTCACATTCATCTTTTCAAAATTGCTTGGATAAACCGCTTTTCTTGTAAGGCAACGAGTGGCTTTGATGTTTTCATTCTTCTGTAGCTCATAGAGCCAGATGACGTACTTGCCTGACACGTCTTCTGAACCGCCTTCTGTAACTTCTTCCGAACCTTCTTCACTGAGAGTTTCCAGAAATTTATTTCTGATGTTCTTGATAATGTGGCTTGGATCGAAACTAAGATGTAATTGTCTCGTCTCTTTATCCATTGGATGAGGAACCGTTGGAATAAGGGCGCTACGTGGACCATTTCCCAACAAGCGGAACATTGCACAATTTGTTTAGTTATCGGCTGAAATCCGGATGATGTAAAATCCGCAAGCTTCTATTTGTTGAATAACTGACAGCGTCAATTTGTGCAGCTCTAAACCCGTGAGTTGTTTTGAGAAAAAGTATGCACCAGGGATGTTAAATGAGATAGAAATTCCGCTGATCAAAAAGCATAGAAGTTGATTGGCGACAACTGGATCCTGCGGTCTTCGTAGCTCAACTTGATCTAATGTACTGACACAAGGCTGGATCTGCGCTGATGTACTGGCAGTAGCTGAGGAACTGTTGATATGCTTCGTAGTGTCTTTCAATCCAAAGATTCGGTCTAACTTCTTATCGTAGGTGGCTTGCGGTTTGATGGACATTTCGTCGATAATGAGTGAGACAAATCTATTCTTAGGTTCAAGTTGGCTGGCTTCTAATCTCAATCTTTCTTTAACGACTAGTGACACGCCTGTTTCTCCATTAATACCTCCAACGTACCTCTTGAGAGTTTTCTTGGATGGTAAAGATAGGATGCCATGACTTCTAGGATAGTTGTAACCTTTTGGAGAAGAAAAGTTCCACGTAACACATTGCCTAACGCAAACTTCATTCCATGTAGGGCGCTTTTTCTTGTAGTTGCAAACTAGGTTTAGCAAGAAAATAGCATCCTCGTTTCCTTCGTCAGCGTCAGTCATTAGTTTTTTAACCTTCTTTATTGGAGGTTTATCAATTTCATTGAGTTGTTCCCATAGAGAATCCTTTTCTTCTTGCAGATCCTGCAACTTCTGATTTTGCCGCCACACTTTGCACCTCAAGTTGTTAATGGACCTTTTCATGTGCTCGATATTTTCTAGAGTTGGATTCTCTGGAAAATTAACAGGCATCTGCAGCGCATCAACTTCATCTGGCACTAAATTTTCTTCAATACTAGAAGCATCTTGATGGACTCTCGCTTCTTGCAATGTTAAAGATGATGCTCCCTTTAAGATCTTTGATGTTTGACACTCTATGGAAGTAGTCTTTCTGGAAACTGTTTGTTTTAGTTGTAGGTACTTAGGATACTGAGGGAATACAGTTGGAATGGCTCCCTTTTTAAGCTGGCGTCTTTTGAGATTTTCGCGGTAATCAGAGTCCTTGAAATGCAAGCTACAAACCAAATTTGCTTTTGAGCTGTAAGCTTCATTAACACCAAAATCCTTTCTTGACATTTTCTCAACCCATAATTGGCAAAAATCTTTATTTACAGGAAATTGATGAAACGCTACGCCCTTGTTTTTAGATGTAGATAAACAAAGTGGAACACAGCAACGATGGTACGGCATTTTGCAGCTTGCAAAGTTAATCTGTAAAAGTAAATAAAAATTCAACACATATACAATACAATACTGCATAACACAAACAGTAGGCTAATATATAATTCAATGGAAGATTGAGTTTGTGAGAAAATATACTTTAATACTCAACCAATTTGTTTAGAAATTATTAAGTAAAAAATAAACATTTATAATTGGTACCCGAACTAGATTTAGATAAAATAACCAAAAGTTATGATTAATAAATAAAACTAAGTTTAAAATACAAATCATTATAATGCAAAACCATAGGGAACAATAGTTAGGCTTAGCGATTAACTGATATCATTCAAAATATTGCAATATTTTAGAAAAACCAACTCTTTAATTCGAAAGCTAACCTTTTAACGGTGAAATGGCGGAAATTTCCGGTAAAATTCGCAATAGTTCTTCTGTAACAGTTCAAAATAACTCGAACAAGTTAAATTGACCGCCGTTGAAAAGCATTAAAAATCGACTGAAATATTTAAATTTAGGGCGGGCCCGACAGCGCCTCTAGCGGAGATTTCTCACTGTCGCGAAAATACATGGGATGAGAATTCTTTGTCCAGGCCGCTATCGTCGCGAGCAGAGCGCACGCGGAGCAAGCACGTGCAGGGGGCCGTGGCAAAGGTTACAAGTGCCCGAGTAATGGCGCGAACAGACGTTACTTAACTTACTTTAACATGTCGCTAAAATAATTTTTCTGATGCTATTGCTTTCTCGACTGAGACTGGACTGACGACGTTATTTAATTAACGCGTTTGTTTGGATTACACTAAATCAGTATATCACCGAGTGAAACTTAACCGTGTTAGGTAAGCTAAGTTGCTTTGGCATGAGGAAAAATAAATACACCCTTGATTTAAGCTTATATAATATATATTTATATAGTATTATGGGATTAAACGGATTACAAATAAAGAGCTAAATAATAATGAAAAGTTTATTTTCGAATATTTTAAATTGACTTTTTTCTACAATTCGATTAACAAATGTATTAATAACACCGTTAAAGTCACACTTTTCCGTTTCAACTGATTCGATGTGAAGTATTGCTGAATTGGCCAATGGTTCTTGCCCAGTAGAATTTCGTAAGTAAGTTTTAATTATCTTTAGCGCAGAAAAAGATAAATTCGTAATAGCGTTTCAATATTCGGAAATGTAGATTTTAAACCCGGTTGTATATTTTCATACATTTGTGATGGCGATTGAAGATGTTCTGTTTTAGAATAGATAGAAAAATGAAACAGTGCATCCCTTGTCTATTCAATATCGATATCATCAGATGTGGATAATGGGGGGAAGTATGAAACGCCCTGTTGAGTCAATGGTAAAAATCGCGCACATGAAAGTTTCCCCATAAAGAACATAATTCACTCGAGAGCGATGGTCTTTGTGCTGGACTAGCAGCTATTATAGTGGGAGCGGCTCGTGGCAAATACTGGAATTATTCGGCACTTCGTATTAGAATTGTGCCACTTCGTACACTTGTTCCCTAGACCTATTAGAAAGATTTGAGTCGCAGAGCCGGAAGTTCCTCCCATTGGGATTTGAAATGGCGCCAATTTTCAAAATGGCCTCCAAATTTAGGGATTATTTTTCCCGAAACTAATTATGACGTCGGGGGTGTCGATTTCAGGGTTCCCGAGGGTTAGGATGTCAAAAATAATATTAAAAATGACTTTCAATGCCAAAATCATGCTAGATTTTTCATATTTAGGCCGACTTTACAATATATTTTAAGTCTTGAAGGATTTGAAAGTTTTGACAGATTTTCGTAGTTGTGGAGTCGTTTCCAAGGATATTAGGGGCTAGGTTGACGAAAATGACCTCGATAAAGACTAACTGTATTGCTATACCATAAGATAAATACAGTTTAATTTGTCCCAAAAGGACAAGAAATTCGATCGCTAGCTCGACTCTTAAAGGCTGAGAGGAGAGATTCTATTTTCTCGTGCGCAAATTGGCCCGATCTATACAGTGAGGAAAAGTTTGTTCTACTTTTTGCACCTTTACACATTGAACAAAACTTTCTGCGTGTATTGGGGCAACTATTGAATGACAGCGGGTGGATTGGTGTCCTTGCAAGTTCAGGTATCACAACGAAAGCAAGAGGCGAAGCAATTTTAAAGGTAATGAATAAAATTTTAACCTTACAGGATAATCATCCCAGTACATAAAATATGGTCTTTGTATATGTTTTTGAATTTTCAGGTATCAAATGTGAAAAGATCGTGATTATTCCATGAAGTTACAGCTGCCGTGCTGCATAGCTTGAGAAATATGTTTCCGACGGGGGCGACGGATCACTTGATGAATGGTTAACATCAATGAGCACTCATTGTCCAACTTTTATATATTGGTTGACAGTTTTAAACCTTGAAGTTCTCCTGCTCACCTTCGTGGGATCACTGAGGGAGAAAAACTATGATGTTTTTTTGAGATGCATAAAAGAAATGGTTGTCTGGTTTTTTGCCTTCGACCATGTAAACTATGCACGGTGGATTTCCGTCCATATCAAAGATTTAACAGAGCTGGAAGTTAAATCTCCTTCTATTCATCAACAATTTCGTTCAGGTATGACTACATCTATCAGTGAATAACATTCATTACATTGAAAACATTTCTTCTTAAAAAAAATTAATTATTTTCTCAGGAAACTTTGTCGTTGAGAAGACTGGAAGGCCATTCTCAGCTATAGCTATCGACCAGGCTCATGAACAACATAATGCTGAAATCAAGGAAACCGGTGGTGCAAACAGCCTTTATCAAGATTTAAGCTCACGGCGTAGAGTTATGTTTTCAGCTCCAGAGATAAGTTGCCTTGTGACTTCATTTGAGAATGTATCTCCGTCAACCCCAGCAAAACATCATGAGCAGTACTCCTCTTTCCAAAGAAAATTTCTGGAGCGCTGTCTTGTACTGAAAGATGCTTTCCTCAGTGTAGGGAATCCCTTTGAAGAGCAGAGCTGCGATCTGGTTTGTCTGGATAGCACAATAGTTATGCAAGAAAACTCTATAAAGGCGTTACATGGCGCAGAAAGTGCTGGTAGATATGCATATGAGACGTTTGTTCAGGAAAGGCTCATCCCAAAATCCAAGTCATTATATGAACCTGTAAAAAAATTTGGAACAAAATTTTTTTATGTTAAAAGTAGGAAACCAGCAATCAACACCTAAGTAAAAATTATCAAAGAAGAAATTCAGTTATTTTCAAGGCTATTCATTGTGGCTAAAGAGAGAGATCTAGACCTTAACCAGTTTTTCCTTTATGAAAATCTGGAATGCCCTCCTTCATTGTCTTTGAATGGGAAACTCAGAACCGGAAAGAAAGCCGAACTGTCTGAAAACTTGGAAACATTGGTAGAACCGGTTCCAAGAGCGCGATAATCTTTTGATGGTATTATATATGACGGACAGGCGTTAATACAGAATTTCAGGCAACGCATTGGCAAAACTTTTGAAGAATACTCTAAACTTGACTTAAAGGTAAACATCTTTCGGCGAGTCACTACTACAAGGGCAGTGCGCGTCGATTTGGTTTGGGAAATCTACTGGCCCGATAGCTTGAAGAACTCGACTCGTGAAGATCGAGGGTGTGGTCTTCGACGAAAGTTTCAACCTAAAAGTGAAGTCCCTCGTGACTGGGCACACTTCCTCCGAAACTCTGAAAACAAGACCGCAGTTTTTGAGTACCTCGCTGACAACTTTATTTCTGATTTTTCAATGGCGACGGTAGTCACAAATCGGGGTGAAACGATCATAGCATCAAATCATTCTCTTACCTAACTGGATGGAAATAAATGCACGCAAGAAGAGGCGGACGGGCGAATTATCCTACATGCTAAAGACATGGTAGAGCATGGAGCCAAGTATATCCTCGTCGAGTCTTCGTTCTTCTTTTTTCTGAAAGCACTCGGACTGCAAGAACTTGGGATGCTGTCAGGTGCCGGTGCAAAGCGTTGATACATAGCAATCTCGCTTGATTGCATTAGCACTTAGAGAAGAAAACTCACAAGCCCTACGTGGCTTCCATTGTTACACAGGCTGTGAGACAACGTCCTTTTTAAATTATCTTAGTAAAAAGAAGGCTTTTATTACCTGGATGAAATGCCCGGACGTGACAACAGCTTTTCTTGAACAGACAGAAATTACGGAGGAAACACTGAAAAGCTTGGAAGAATTTACTGCGGTGTTGTATGACCCCAAAACACGAGAAAAATGCACTACTAACGTGCGAAAAGATTTGTTTTCAACGAAAAACAAACTTGTGCAGTTCCTTCCTCCTACGCCCTCTGCATTACGGCAGCATGCTCTGCAAGCTGCTTACCAGGCAGGTAATGTGATGGGCCGATCTATTTCTGCAACTGATCGTCCCACTGATCCCTCAGCATGGGGGTGAAAGCGAGGCAAAGTGGGCTGGGAGCCGAACTGGATCAAAGAGGCACAAACATGGAAAGAGCTTCCAGTCCTAGAGAAATGCGGCTGCAAGTCTACCTGTGAGACCATGAGATGTTCATGTTTACACAACAGCCTTCCATGCACTCTACCATGTACTAACTGCAGAGGACACTGCAGAAATCAGAGGTAAGTAGTTTTACCTTGAAATTTTATTCACATTAGGTAAAAACGGAACGGTCGCAGTTTGTTTTTTTTAAGCCGAGACTAATTAAGTTCTTTTTTTCAGCTTGACTTCTACAGATGACCTTACAGATGACGAAATGTTCCTTGGTGATGAATAAAATATCTAGATATTTTTCTCATACTTATACGTTTGAATAAATAATAACTTTCATTTATTTCTTTCCTTTGTCACAGCCTTTTTATTCCAACTCCTCTTCTGCACACTTAAAATGGCATAACAAGTCTTTATCGAGGTCGCTTTCGTTATCCTAACCCGAACTAACCACGGAAACGACACCCCAACAACGAAAATCTATCAAAACTTTTAAATCTTTCATAACTTGAAAAATATTGTAAAATTAGCCTAAATATGAAATATATAGCATGCTTTTATCACTGAAAGTCATTTTTGATATTATTTTTGATATCCTAACCCTCGGGAACCCCGAAAACGACACCCTAGACGTCATAATTGGTTTCGGGGGAAAATAATTCCTAAATTTGGAGGCCATTTTGAAAATTGACGCTATTTCAAATCCTAATAGACGGAACTTTCGGCTCTGCGACTCAAAACCCTCTAATAGGTCTAGGGAACAAGTGTGCGAAGTGGCACAATTCTAATAGGAAGTGCCGTTTGTCCCCACGAGCCGCTCCCACTATTAGGGACGTCACCCGCGAAAGTAGTGGCGCCTGACCTTCAGGCGGGGTTTGAAAAAAAATGGAGGCACGAACGACGGCCACTTTATCTTCTCAGTTTGGCCCAGATCTTAAATCAAAACTAGTACAAACAACTGTAAAATATAGTGAATTGTTGAAACGAGATCATAATTGTGTCTGTCCCGAAATTATAGAACTCCCCAAGAAAAAGAGGAAATACGACGAAAAACTTTAGGTAAATTTAAGCCTTGCTCATAATAGTTTCAGCTTTCATTCAAAGATATATTTCTTAAAATAATTATATTTTACTATCTACTATCATTTAAATTACTCTATTTATTAATTGCAACCGCTTTCTATAAACTATTAACATGCTTATAGGAGTTATTAAAAACGTTGACAAGTACAGGAAATCTTAACTTCAAATTAAAATTAAAATTTATTAGCTACTTGTACAAAAATACTGAATAAAATGAAAACAACGATAGTTAAAAGTGCACAAGAAAACTTTTCATAATAAAATGTTTTTCTGCACTTTTAACTATCGTTGTTTTCATTTTATTCAGTTCAAATTCAAATTCAAGTTTATTTATTTTATGAATGTTAATGAAAGTTATATATTTTTGTTTATTAAGGGCCAAGTCGTCTAGCGACTTATAGCCCTAGCTTTCAAAATTACAACTCTTATAAGTCGACACCATAATAACATTTTATAATTCAAAGAACAGCAAGTGTATAATATTTAAATTAACAAAAAAAACAACAAAATTTCACATTTAAAAAAAATTCTATTATTTCTATTTTTAAAAACTTTTTAACAGCATGGAGGGTTTTCCCTGATTTTTTCATATAGTGAGTTGTATAATTTTACGCCGTAATAAAAAATTTAACAAATTTTTTTGGTTGTCCTACATTTGGGCAATTTCAAAATATTATTTGATCTAGTTTTAGTTTCATTTTTAAATGTCTGAAATAGTTGAGGGTTTCGGCAACTTAGAATTTTAAAGATAAATAGTAAATTACTGTAATTACAAATCTGCTCAATATTTAAAAGTTTGCTTTTTTAGAATAGAAGTTTTGTTGGGTGTAGCCAGTCTACATTATAAATGGTTCTAAGAACTCTTTTTTGAAGTACTTGTAATTTATTTAAATTATGATTAGACGTATTTCCCCACGCTATCGTTCCATAATTTAGATGCGAGTAGAATAAGCTATAATAGAGTTCAAATAGTACATTTCTCGCAAATAAATATTTACATTTTCGAATAATGTGCGCAGTTCGAGATAACGATTGACAAAGCTTATTTATGTGTGTATTACAATCTAGCCTTTCATCAAACCACACTCCCAAATATTTATAGCTACTCACTCTCTTAATTTCGACTCCTAAAATTTGGAAATTACAAATGGCTGTTTCTATAATTTTTCCGGGATTGGTAAAAAGAATATATTCCGTTTTGGTTTTATTTAACTTAAGCCCATTTTCTGTAAGCCAAGAGTTTATTTTACCCAAAAAATATTGGCAATTTTAAAGAGGGTTTCGGAACAGAAGTTACTTAGTATTAATATTATATCGTCAGCATATAATTTTAAGGAGCCAGTAGGTAGTATATTTACTAAGTCATTTATGTAGAGGTTAAATAGTAAAGGTGATATAATGGAACCTTGAGGAACACCAATTGTTATATTACTAGGAGTAGAATCTGTCTGATGAAGTTTAGATTGACATTGCCTGTTTCTTAAATAACTTCTTATCCAGTAAAAGGATAAACCTCTTATCCCTATTCTTTCTAATTACAACAAGTCTATTACGCGGTACACTATCGAATGCTTTTCCGAGGTCCAGGAAGATTCCGAGACCGTAGTAAGAACTATCTAACGCATCCATTAACGAACTATACACGCTAGCTATCGCCAATTCTGTTCCTCGTCCAGTCCTAAAGCCACATTGAAAGTAAGAGATTAAATTGTTTTTAACACAGAATGAGTTTAATCTATTTAAAAAGCATTTGTCGTTAATTTTGCCGAACACCGAAAGAACCGAGATAGGTCTATGATGTGTTAAAATTTGAGGATCCTCTTTTTTATATATCGAGGAAATTGGGGCTTTCTTTAACCTATCTGGGTATATACCGTGAGAGAAGGACACATTTATTAAAAAAAACTAATGGTGTGAGTATATAATTCGTTTATTGGTTTTGGGGTGATCTATTCCTGGGGATTGCGGAAGTTTTCCTAATATGGCTTTCTGTCAAACTCTAACTGCGATTTTAGTAATTGGTTTGGATTAATAATTGTAGTGAAGTGTTTGTTCATGGCGTTCGGCCTAATGTACTCCGGGATTATATATTTACATTTATTTAGACTGGTTACTTCATTAATAATATTCCATTCTTCCTTATTATTTTTAGACGAGACTATCTTGTTATGGTGAGGTTTGACTAACCCTATGCATTAAAATATTGAAATAAAATAAATATAACCACTTTTGCATAGTAAAAATCTTTAAAACACATTTTTAAATAAAGTGTTTTAAAGATTTTTACTATGCAAAAGTGGTTATATTTATTTTATTTCAATATCTTGTTATGTATATAAGTACTCCTTGCGTTCCTAATTTGATTATTAAAAATTTTTATGTATCTACTATATGACGCGTGATTTATGTTACTAGGGCTACGCTTGAATATTTTATACAATAGACGGTAAAATAAATTCCAACGGCTTCCCAGCCTCTGAAGGGTTTTTGAATTTGGGGGTAGGAAAAAAGGGGAAACGTTTCGTGACAGCATGGCTGCAAGCCTCTCCACTTCGCGACTTCAATTGTCACTGAAGTCAATTCAATCGTTTTTCACGTCTATTACGATTGATCTCAATTAATAATTTGTATTTTAATTTAAAGAATTCAAGTTATAGGCAAATTTACAGTTAAACAACCATTTTGTCTAGCTTTTATTCCCAAAATATAATGGTCAGTTTACTTAGATGGCACCACGTGCTCTACGAAGAATCATGATTTAGATATTTGTTACTCGGCTACAGTTAAAAATTGGTCTCTGCGCATGCTCCAATACCAAACCAATCCGCTGTTCCCTCCCTGGCTAGTGTCCAGATTTTAAGTGGCAATGACGATTTAAAATTCCACCCCCATTTATTTTACCGTCTATTTGCATTTAGTTCTTATTATATTTTTTATGTTCTCAGTTATCCAAGATTCTTTAGAGAGTTCAATATTCTTTAGGGGAAAATGTTTAAAATACGATTCTGAGATCGTATCTTCAAATAAATTGTATGCCTCATTTGGGTCATTAATAGAGTAAAGACTATCCCAGTTAGTATTAGAGATGCTAGTGGCAAATCTGTTTAAGTTTTTTACTCTTAGGTCTCTTGTTTGAACTTTGTTACACAATTACAAATGTTCCCAAGCCCTTCAACATTGGTGGTGAAACTCCTGCTACATAAGAAGGCGCCTCGACGCATACTCTTGGAGAGTAAATTTCCACCCTCGACTTTTGTCATGGGTTGTCTCCAGGACCAATATATTTTGGCGAGCGTGGGTCATCCTGAGAGAGTCCGCCAGGAGGTCGGAAGAGAAAATAACAAAGTTAGATTTGGATCCAACGCTGAAGGTTGAACTAAGGAAGATCTTGTGGGTTGAACGATGTTCTCGTAAGACTATTGACCCGCGAAAGGAAAGTTAAACGTATGCGGTAAACAAACTATGTAAAAAAATAATCTACGATGACAACTAAGCGTATGCGGTTTACTATGTTCTCGTGATAAAATTAACCTGCGATCTAGTTGAGTGTATTCGGTGATTGTGAGACGCCGGAGCCAAAACCACAATCGTGTTTCACCGCTATTTCTGTACACTTCGTCATCAAAGCGCCGAATAACTATACAATATGGTACCGTATAAACTATTAACTAAATTTAGGTTCGTTTGGTGTTAGGCTAATGTTGAGTAGGATTATTAGTGTATTAGAATGTTATATTATTAGTGTTGACACTATCTTAAACTAAGCTATAATTCCTGATTTAATTCCCTAGATAACGAATGAATTATTTCCCCCTCATTGGATCGGGAAGCGTCTCAAACGTGACTTCCCGATGCGGACGTTTCAAGCTCATGATAGTGTGAAATCCGGAGGTGAGCTTTGCATAACGAAAAGGTCAGGAATCCACGAGAGACCACGCCGATGTGTTATCCTGTCTGCAATCATCCTTAAGCACAGCGAGTGTAGAAGGGAGGAGAAAGTCAACCCTCGCAGTATATTGGTGACCCCTGCAAGGCCTACCACCATTTCATTCGCCCGGGATTCTGACGAGAGTCGGACACCACTGCAAAGTAACGGGACTCGGATACCAATCGCTGTAGTATAAGGGATCAGTAGAGCACTAGGGAAACGTTGCGTGGTGATGGTTTGTCTTGAAGGAAAGGCTCATTTGATTAGCGAACAGTTCCTTTCGGTTGATTGGGTGCCCGGAATACACATAAGACGTCATTAGGCATAAGGAATTTAGAGCGAAGGCCGCATCCACCATTCCCGAATCCGGGGGAGCTGAGCCGTCAATGTATATCATGGTCGCGTCCATGGCGTAATGAAGGCTCAAGAGCCGTGAAGAATAGTTGAGTCGCGATTGTGAGCCTCTTTCGGAGGAGAGGACCAACGAGGAACAACTTCAGAAGAATGTGTCACCTGGATGTATTCAGAAGCCAGGTCAGTTTGTGAAACTGTGACAGACGCTACGCTCTGAGAAGGAAAGGAAACCTGCCAGTATGGAAGTGATGCTTGAAAAAAGCGCCCTCCAGGAGTGGTGGGTAGAAGTCCGGAATATCGGCCGCGCCACACGGAGCAAAGGCGAGTAGGTTCAGTAGGTAATAATCAGCTAGGCACGACCTTAGGCTAAAGTCATCAAGCAACTTTTAAAGCCATTAATTCAGGTGGCAGGGTTACAATGGGTAGGAGGACAGTGGCAAGCTTTTCATGTGCCACGCGAGCCAACAGCTCCCTACACTAACTATTACAAGTTCCTGCGAAATGAAAGTACTAGGTATCTCCTAGAACTAAGCGAGGGATTGACTGCTTCCGCTTCCAGACGATGAAGCCCTAAAATAATACCTAAAGCCGCCTTTTGGACTTTATCCAACTTGGTGAGCAGGGTTACCGTCGCAGACACAAATAGAGGACGGGTGTACTCCAGATGAGTTAGCAAAATGTTTGCTGAGACTGCCTGCAAGAGGTTGAATCGAGAAGAAAGTGAGATTGTTGATTTTAAATTTCCAGGAGAGGATATTGTACATTATTCCCCAGTAGTTATTGAAAGGAGGTACTCTAGTCAGGAGAACGCTACCAAGTTTGAGAGTGAGACCTGCTGGTATACTTTTCGATTTGGAGAAGACCGCGTACTAGTACTTAAGCGCCTAAAATTTGAGGCTCCAAGTGACTCCGGCGGCGGTATTATTGTCCAGACTGGTTTTTATTTTCGCTTACGTACTTGGACACAGATAGTGGAGTCCGTTCAGTATTACGCTAGAATAATGGTGCTGACAGAACTTCTCTAAGGAGCGCCTCACGTTATAGAAAAAGGTGCCTAGAGCTCTCCATTAAAACTGACTTGAGACCCTAAATATTTGTAGTCATATGGCGCTTAATTCGTGGTACTGAATTCAAATATGAGAATCGTTATTTTGTCCTGTGATTTGGCGATAAAATTTTTTCTTAATGCAACCATTAACGCAGTGGGCAACTGACAAGGATTGATTATTAATATAACTTTCAACGAAATCAAACTTAATTTAATAAAAATAGATAGATTCCGAACCCAAAATTGCTAAACTTCACAAAAATGGGCCACTTACACACTTGTAGGTCCCAGATCATCAAGAGCACGATTTTCTTTATCGATTGACACATTACTGACTCTTAAGACATAAGTTTTAAAGAGCTATGTAGAATTCTATGCCACTATCGGTGTCATCGGTGGCTACATTGATCATGAAACTAGTATACACAATTACCTTCAGGATGTTTGGTCAAAAGAAGACGATATAGTGTAACTGGGATGCTACTAGATGTAAATGCTTTTTTTTCATATTATTGTACCACATACAGGTGGTTTCAAAAGGTTATGTAAAAATTTTAAGGAAGTTGTAGGGGGTGAGTTGAGAAGTATGCCTATTTTTTGTCCAATTTTCCTACGATGAGTTAAAAGAGCGCCATAGAGTTTAAAAGTGTGGCCTACTAGCCCCTGGAAGTAGGCTGCAATAAGCACAAATCCTAGCAGCAGGGAAATGCGTACATTTGGGTTAAAAAGGACTTTGTAAACAAATCGGGGTAACCAACGTCAAAAAGTAAACTTAAAAAATATTTAAAGTCGTGATGGACCGCGATTTCTCATCACTTTCAAACTGCAACAATGGAGTTCACTTCGGAAGAACTGTCGGATATTCATTTCGTGTATCGACTAGCTGATGGCAATGCTTTGGCTGCTCAACGTCTATACAAGGAAAGGTACCCCTCGTCTCACGGACTTTTACTTAATTTTTTACTACAACTTATCTGCGACTGGTTCTAAAAAGAGGTGCTAGAGGCTTTCAACGACAACCCGTCAACAAGCACACGTGCTGTAGGACACGAAATAGAGCCAGTCATTCGTCCGTTTGGCGGGTCATGCACGAGAAGCTTTGGTACCCATTTCACAGACAGAGAGTACAAGCGTTAAATCCGGTGGATTGGCCATGGCAAGTGGACTTCGCACGGTGGTTCTTGGAGCGTTCAAAACCAGGTGTCCCTTTTCCTAAAAGCGTCCTTTCCACTGACGAAGCTACTTTCGGAAAGGAAAGCCCATTCGACAACCACATCCAGCACGGGTTTTCGCTCGAAAACCCACGTGCCACGCTTCCACGTGGTTTTCAGGAGCGATTATCGGTTAACATATGGGCTGGAATAGTTGGAGACGTCTTTGTTGGCCCTAACATGTTGCCGCAACGATTCCCCGGGGCGTCTTTCATGCTTTTCCTGCAATATGTCTTGTCTAATCTTCGGAACGACGTGCCACTAGTGACTCTGCGACGAATGTGGTTGCAGCACTATGCCTTGGCGGTCCGGGAAGAACTGAACCAGCGATTTCCACGCAGATGGATAGGGAGAGGAGGTCCAGTCTTATGGCCTTCGAGACCACCCGACCTAACTCCGCTGGACTTTTTCTTGTGGGGATGCATGGAGGATCTGGTATGCGCCACGCCAGTAAATTCTGACATTGATTTGGTGGCAAGGATCCAAGCCGCTACCGAACACACCGGGAGTATTTCAACATGTACGCGATTCCCTCCTTAGACGCTGTCGTCTTTGTGTAAGAAGTTGGGGGAAGAAACTTCGAACATTTATTGTAACTTGGACAAAATACTCATTTTTCTACTTTGTTCTTCTGTATTTAATTAAACTCATTGCACATTTGTTATTTACTTATTTGTTTTTTGTTATCTCAAATCCCACGCATTCGCAAATTCATCGTACCCCTGAAATCGCATTTTCCTGCTGCTTGATTTTGTTCTTGGTGCAGTCTACTTCCAGGGGCTAGTAGGCCAGACTTTGAAGCTCTCTGGCGCTCTTTTAACTCATGGAAGAAAAATGGGGAAAAACAAGCATACTTCTCAACTCGCCCTCTACAATTCCTGAAAATTTTTGAATAACCTCTTGAAACACCCTGTATATACATTTGATAGTTTTCGTAGCCTTCTTTTGGATGTGGCTTGCGGTCGTTGACGTGGTAACGCGTATACGTCTGACGTAATATTAAGACCCCCATAGTTGTCTCGTGATCTGTGAGGTGAAAATTAATGTCTTGGCGGCCGTTTCAAGGCGGGGCTAATAATGACGTATACCTACAACGCAACGAGCAACCACCCAATAGTCCACATTCTGAACTATCTATAAAATTTGAAAATACATAGAATTAGTCTCCGCACAAAAAATACTGCAAAAATTTATTTTTTTTTACTTGGAAAGCTTAATAGAAAGCATTAATAACCTTTTAATTGATAAGCTTGAAAGCTTCGTATTCGACTGTTAGTTATTGCAATGTTTATAGTTTTTGTAATTTTTTTAAAATTATTGGTAGTATCTATTAAATGTGGGTTGAAGTATTTAAAAATTGGCCGTTGCTATTTACCCCCGATTTTTGGTGGTAAATAGATACAGGCTATTTACCACCGAAAATCGGGGGTAAATAGCGCAACCGCGCGGCCATTGCTATTTGCCACCGAAAGTCGGGGGTGTTTGATTTTCGGTGGCAAATAGCGTAGCCGCGCGGCCAAAGCTATTAGTCTCACCAATGATGGAGGCTATTTTCCACCCTAAATATGAAGTTTTTTCGTTTCGGTGGTAAAAAGTCTTCGCCGCGCGTATCGTGCTATTTGCCACCAAAGTCGGGCTTCCATTTTAATGCTAAATACAGAAATCCGCTTTAATAATACGATTATTATTAATTTCAGTTTCTTATATATGTATGGTTTTTTTAATTTATGGCTACTAGAAGCGTCGGTTTATATGGAAATAAAGTAGGGGTCGTCTCTAAAGAAAAACATGCTTCATGCTATTTTTAAATATAAACAAACAGATACATCATTTCTGTAATACGCGAGATTTTTAAATGTTTATCATTCGACATTGTCCATTATTCAGGGGCTGTTCATATAGACCAAAAGGTTATAATAAAGTTTTGATAAAATTATCTATATCAGCTTATTTTATTTTGAAATAAGTGTTTTGAAGGTGGTTATTCTCCATTTTCTTATGTAGTCAAGTTGGGATAATCTTTAAAGATTTAGTTGTCGCTGTTGGTAGTATCTGTTATCCTTAAGAAAGGGTTTGATCGAAATCTGAAAATTGATAATCAAAAATTTTACGGATCAAATCTTGATTAAAATTCGATGAACTTTGGTTTATATTATAAACTTTTCATCACGGCTTGGTTCGTCGATTTAAAAAAACACATTTTGCGTACGAGTATTTATCTAGAAATGTAGGGGTTGTTCATATAGAATGAAATGTTACTATATGTATTATTTTTAATCAATTATCAATTAATTAACATTATTCATTTTAGTTTATTCAAGTGTATCTTGAACTATCAGATTGGGGCGCTTAATTCGGTGATCAATTAGGGGTCGTCTATAAAGATTTCTTTCTTTGTACTTGTATTTGAAAAATTATATTTCCGAGCTTACCTAAGCGTTTATTTGGCTTTGTTCGGATTGCCGTCTTATATTTCACGATACACAGGGGTTTTCCATAAAAACCGAAAAGGTAAAATTTACCTACTTTAGCATTATTTTCTTTAATTGTCTGCCTGTTGGTCATTTTAGGTAAACCTTTCATCGCGGCTTCGTCAGTCGATTTAAAAAAAAAAACAAACACACATTTTGCGTACGGGTATTTATCTAGAAAAATAGGGGTTGTTCATATATAACGAAATGTTACTATATAAATATATATATCCAATAATTTTCACTTAATAAACGTTATTCATTTTAGCTTACTCAAGTTTTTGTTAATTAAATGATCAATTAGGGGTCGTCTATAAAGAGTTCTTACTTTGTATTTGTATCACCTTTCAAATTTTATATTTCCGAGCTTACGTAAGCATTTATTTGGTTTTGTTCGCATTGTCGTTTTATTTAACGATACATACTCTGGTAATGTATACAGACAGAAAAGAATAATGTAATTATTTTAATATTATTTTCTTTTACGGTTTGCCTGTTGGCAAAAGTGGGCCAAATCGTACTTCGCTCTCTTCTCTTGTTTTTATACTTCTAATTGGATTGCAAATAATTCAAAACTTTAACTACAAATAGTTAAACTAAGCTTACGGTTGACTAAGGTAATAATCATAACATGAATTAGTATATATTAATCAAGTTTAAAAACTCGCTAAGTTTCAAGCAGAATATTAGAGAGGTTAAGCAGAGCGCTCTAGAAGTTTCAACGACAACGTCGGAGCTACCTTGACGTTCACGAAGAAAGATTCTACAAAATCCGTTAAGCTCGCCTTCATTACGAGGGATAACGAAAAAGAACACATTACCGATACAATTTTAACACACTAAAGCACGACGAAAACAGGAAGGTGTTTGAACAGGACTAAAATAGAGGCGCGAAGTGACCAGAGTAAATGTGGCCCGAGTAGCCAACGAAAAATCCCATGCATTATTTTAATTTAAATTACATGTTTTTTCGACCTTTTCCCCATTTTTAGGGCCTTAGTTTACTTTAACTTTGCGCCCCTTAAATATTGTTCATGACGGGCCCCGGCCCACCCGGAATTACCCGGGCAAACGCCTATGGACTAAAATGTGCTTTACAGTATTTGAGTATTGTCTAAGTACAAAATGTTTGTTTTAGTTGTTTCGCGTATCCGTTATATCCGCAAATGTATACTCGTAAAGATTTCTACTTAAACTATACAAGGCTTAGTCGCCTAGTGAACTCTACTAAATATTTGTTATTTCTTGTGATTACTGAATATTTTTTTTAAAGGGAACAGAGCCTCAGATGTGGCATACCAACACTTCGAACATTGCCCGCTACTTTCTAGGGTTTTAGAAATTTTTCGCGCTAGTGAGTCAAACCTTGCTTAAATTGTTAGCTTTAAAAACGACTTTAGGTTATATTCCCTTTAATTCTTTGAATTCTATGATTTCGAGATATTTTTATTTCTGAAGTATTTCTACTGATTACTTTTGAGTAGAAATCATCGGTCAACGTTGCAAGCCCTTGAAATAATCGAGGCTAGAAATCATTGGTTCTTCTTGAGACGTCAAAGGACTTCATTACGAGCCCTATATATCATTACGGGTCCGAAACATTATCGGACCTACTTTCACGTTCTAAACGTATTCGGGTCTCATTTTCGGGCCCTAGACATCATCTGTCTTCGTTACGGGCCCTAGATATTATCTGGCCTACTTTCGGGCCTTGTTACGGGTCATTGACATCAAATGGTCTCGTTTCGGGCCCTAGACATTTTTGGGGCTTCTTTCGGGCCCTAGACATTTCGGGTCCCGTTTCTGGCCCTAGATATAATCGGGCCTCGTATCAGGCCACAAACATCATCCGACCACGTTTCAGGCCCTTGACATTATTGGGTGTCGTTTCCGGCCATAGATATTATCGGACCTCGTTTCGGGCAATACACATAATCAAGCCCGGTATCGGGTCATATACATTATTGGGCATAGATTCGGGCCCTCAAGTTCATTGGGTTAATTTATCGGCCCTAAAAATCAGAAATTATCAAACCTGGTTTCTGGTCCAAGATACCAACAGGTCTCGTTACAGTGCCTGGAGGTAATCGAGAATCGTGGAGGCCAACAAACAATTTATTCTCGGACGGCCCCTTAACCTTATCAAGTTGCGTAACGTTCCCTAAAAAGTATTTAGTGTAACGCCCTTGAAATTATTTGGTTGGGTAACGGGCCCTGGAAATTATCAAGTTGCGTTAGGGGCCCTGAAAAATACCTAGTTTTTCATTACAGTCGTGGTCTATAGTTTGGTGCCAATTACGTTTTCTCTCCAAAGCACATTTTAGGTGGAATAAAATAAATAGGTTTACGAAGAAATAACCCGTGAACAAATGATAAAAGTAATTTAATATTTTGATTAAAAAAATTGTCGAGACGTTTCGAGCCGCTGCCCGTCATTTAGTCTGAATGATCTAAATATTAGGTAATTGTAAAAAAATTACGCAGACGGCACTTCCAGCGGCAATTAGAAAAGCGTCTGGCAGTTTCTATTTAATCCAAAAATACTGTGATTATTTTGATGACTATTACTAAATACTACTATTTTACAAATATTTGATTTCGGAAATCATTATAGGTGTTCATTTTGGAAAATGTGTGGTTACAAATGAGTCCTAAAATGTTATTATTTCCGAATTTTTCTAGAGTCCTATTGTTTTCCTGTGATTGTTGGTAAATTATTTTTTATTACCAAAGAATTCTTATGATTACCGTTGAATTCTGGATTTTCTCAAAATATTTTTAAATTCCGCGTGATAACCCATGATTTCGGAAATAAGTTAATCGATTTCAGTAACTATACCGATTAACTTATTTCCGAAATAAGCTTGGGCCCTTGTAGCTAAAAGTATAGGATATAGGTGGTGGCAAAGAACAGTGCCATAGCGGCCCCCTTAACCCGTTTTTGGCGTGTTTTCACCGGGCCTCTGAATTTGAGCTTCCACTCTGGACAGCCCTGTGTTACATTTATAACATTTTCATTAAATACCTAAAATACGCAGTGTTTCAAAAGCCCGATTTTTTTGGCCAAAATTCCAGAGAGTGCATATAATAAATATTTTTACATATTTCGTTTATTAAGAATACCTGGATTTATCAAATCTAAATATTTTTTCTTGCGACTCCTAACGGCCAAGTTAGCTTCATTTTGAGTCTTGGACCATGTTGACTTTTACATTGTTTAGACTAAGCTATTCATATCACGTAGTATTTTTTGGATGGCGATGTCCCGCATATTAATAAAGATCGGAACGAAAACCATCTCAAAATGCACAAAATCAGCCATCTTGGACTGGATTTTTCTCCAAACGTTGCGAGCCAATTGCGTATATCTTTTCACTGTGGGTTGACAAGATCTCTTTTTTTTTATAACGGTGCCAAATCTGTTGGCTCGGAAACTATTGATGTTAATCTATGATAAAACCATTTCTTTAATATAGCAAGAGTCTAGCTAAGATTTGGGTGTTTTTGGGCTAGATAAATAAAATGTTTAAACAAATTTCGAAACTTAAATTATCTCAAAATAGTATTGACTGGAAATGTGAAACATTTCCAAGTCTCCGTTGCAATTTGTTAAATTACGAAACGAAGAACAAATCGGGAAAATATTCGGTTTTTAATCGCAAATGGAAGATGCGCAAGGTCCTACTTTCAACATTTTTAAGCCTAAAAATGCCAATTTGCGAATGGGTTTTTGACGTTTTTAATTTTTTTTCAATGTTGGGTCACGAAATTTTAGTAGGAAACCTCAGATTCAGATTCAACACCCCAAAAATCATATAGAATTTTCCGGGTAAAAACATAATATGGGTGGACTATTACTAGACGGAAGGAAATATTTAGGGTATAGGTTTTTCCTTTTATTGGTGGAGCCGCTACTTGTGTTATGAAATGTTCCTCACTTATACACGTGATTTGCCACCAGGGACGGAGTGGCGGCTTTATAGTCAGTTGAACATCTGAGCCTCACTGACCCCAACTCGTTCTTTAACTAATATTTTTCGCGAAACCGTAAGATTTAACCAACTTTCCCGTGGCCCAGCGGCGTAGCTAGGGGGGGGGGGGCGGTCCGCCCCGGGTGCCACCCGTTTAGGCGTGATTTGGGGGTGACACCCGACCGTGAAAAAATAAAAACTTACACAAACTAGAGACTAGTAAGTAGCACACCATGATATCCGCCCCAGGTGTCACCCATGCTAGCTACGCCACTGCCGTGGCCTTCCGCACTTGGTTCCTACCCTAGTAAAATAGCCTTCTTGATAAAAGACAAGCCTGTTTTACCAGCTTTCGCCCCGTCGAGAGTTTCGCGTAATGGAAAAATGTCGGTACAGCTTCCTTTTGGGGCCCTTGGCTAGAGAATGAAGAAGGGGCCCCTTAAGGGTCGTCCGGGCTGTGCGGGGAGTATGGAATAAAAACTAAAATGGCTATTTATAGGGCAAAAAAAACAAACGCTTTAGATTAAAAAAAAACATACCTATTTAACATCTAGAAAAACCTCACTATCACATCACCTCACATCTCAAACCTATCACCTCACAATATCAACTATCACTTATTACCTCACATCATTTCACCTCACTAACTCACACCTATTACCTATAACCTGATACTTATCACCTTAACTCAGCTATCACATCAATGATCACACTTCACCTATCACCTAATATCACCTATTACCTCAAACCTATCACCTTACCTATCACTTATAACCTTACCTATCACCTTACCTCATATATCACTTCACCTAACCTACAACCTCACACCTATTACCTATCACCTACCTCACACCAATTACCTTACACCTATCAGATATCACTTCAACTATCACCTCACACCTATCACTTCACACTTATCAGCTTTCACTTCACCAGACGTAAATAGGATAAGTGGACTTTTCTATCTTTGGCTACTGCAAGACGTCCATTGGACACCAGTAAAACCGGTTTCAAAATGAAAATTTAAAATAAGAAAGTAGTTCTATTTAGTTTGGCTCTATCTATCTTGCTTTAAACATCCAATGACACGTTATTTGCTATTGATAATCTATGAATGAACAAATTTGAAAATTAGACGCCTCTCCAAAATCCAGAAGAGGGCCGCTTCTCATACTTACTTTTGCTATCACCTGTACCTCATCTATTACCTTTTACCAATCACCGTACCTATCATCTATCAACTATCACCTCACCTAACCTAAACAATACTTTAGTCGCAAGGAAGTCACTTGGGGCACAGAAGGTGACAGCAAGTTCATAAAAGTAGCGTTGATTTGGAAAAAGAAAGTCGGGAACGTGGTGAAAATTTTAACATGTTTTCAAGTTATTAAAGGGACAGACATACATACATCCATCAATACAAACATACAGGACAAACTGAGAAATATATTATAAATATTGTAACTGGATTACCTAAAATGACCAACAGGCAGACAATTAAAGAAAATATTGTTAAAATAGGTAAATTTTACCTTTTCGGTTTGTATGGAAAAGCCCTATGTATCGTGAAATATAAGACGGCAATCCGAACAAAGCCAAATAAACGCTTTCGTAAGCTCGGAAATATAATTTTTCGTTAAAAATTAGTGATATAATTCGTAGGTCATAATTTCCAAAATTTTAAGGGGTATTATATACCAAAATTATTCGTAGTGGTGTTTGCGAAATTAAATGGGTTGAATATGCAAAATTTATGAGAAAGTGTAACCGCCATAGATGTCCCGGGTTGTTTTTTTTTGCTGGCTCACTTGTTTCCAACCTTTATGTCAAACCCCTATTTGAAGTATCCCGCTCTCTCTATATATCTTTATCTATTGCGCCTCTGGTGGAAGAAGTAAGTCTGTAGGTAACGTCCCCTTGATTGCTCCAAAAAGTGTGTCGCAGGTTAAGCTGACTATGTCTACATCATATCACATTATAAACTAGTCCCGTCATTAAAAAACTATCAAATGCAATGTATAATAACGCAAGTCCCATGGTAACATGATTTAATGTTCCCCTAACTTCACTTAAGAAATGGTAAATATAATAAATACCACTTTAAACCAACGAATGTTGGTCAGAATCCACAATTAAACAAGTATCGTTATGAAAAGTTCACGTAGAGTCATTTAGAGGAAGCCCCCTAATAGTTTAGATCAGTTAATAATTAGTGTAAGTAATATGTTTGAAGTTAAAATGCCAATTAATGTAAATCGTAAAAGTTAAGCCTATGCCCCATTTATTACCTCACCAGTAAATTCAAACCCAAGGGTTTGTCAATTCCCAACGAAAAAACCTTGAAAGTGTCATAAAGTTTCTAAAAATAGCCGTAGCATAAATAGTGCATTGGGTCCTCGGCAATAAGGCCAAGGTCACCAAAGACGAGATAGGCGAAAAGGACCCCCAGCTCTCCACCGACTTCAAATTTGTCAAGTCATTCCGATAACCCAGAAACCACTGTAGAAGACAGAAGCCACCCCCATATGACCCAGGTACCCAATGACCAAGTTAAACGCGATCATTAAGAAATGATAGACAATACCAAGGGGATAAAAAGGCTCAGGACCCGGAGGAAGGGGAGAACCGAAAAAAGTGATAGCAGGCGGAAGGTCCTCTCCGCGATGAAGCCCCCGATAGAGAAATATTTTGAAACTTAGACGAAGCTAGAAAACGATCCAAGTTGAGAGGAAGGCGCTAAAAGGTCCCCAAAATCACATGAGATAATATAAAAACGAGAGTAAATCCCCAGCTGAAACCAACTGAGGAGTCCGGTGTCTTAAGCGTCATCAGAATCGAGAGCAAGAGAGAACCCAATCCAGAATCAAAATCCGGGAGAATCCGTGCAGTAGTCCGAGATAATCGAGTTCAGGGAACTCGAGATATTCCGAGATAATCCAGAGAGTACCCCAGGAAGGCCCCTTCGCCGCAGCTTTGGTTCGACAATAGACTGGGACGTGAAGTTCAGGGAACTGTCATCGTCAACTGGTCAAGTCATTGGAGTTCGCCGTCAGGGACGTGCAACTCCATAACCGCGTGTGTCGAGCAGAGTGCGGGTTTCGCGTAGACTAACGTCTCACCCTACGTTTCGGGCGAATGAATAAATGCCCCCGGGTTATGTGAAGAGAAGGTATTCTCCCGAGCTCCGAAGAAGAGAAAACGACGGACAGAAGAAGGAAGATAAGTAGTAGATTTCTCCGATCGCTCCCCCTAACGCGTGTCACTGGGTCATGGCCTAAATCCTTTAAATAGCCCCCCCCCCCCCGCGTAAAGTAAAATAAATCCTAGCTATAGAGTTTCTTACTATTTGACCTACCAAAGAAAGCCCGTGTGCCCCAATCGCGAGAAAAGTAATTACATTTCGTACCTGAGTCCCCCAAGCGCCAACAAGGCAGAGCGAAATTAGAAAGCTAAGAGTAAGTGTTCGGTATTTTCCACAGAGGTGTTTTAGGTTATTTGTAACGGTTTATTGTATTATTTACTTTTGTGTTTATGGCGTAATTAAAGGAATATTAACTGAGATCATGGGTTTTTCCGTCTGAATACCCGAACCTTCCCTTTCCCTTTCCCTTTATGTAATCTTGCTTTGGTCGGAGTGGAACAGCCCATATAACAACAACGATAGATTAATTTATAATTAATCATCTTCTGACTCGAACCAAAAGTAAGGGTTATAAAAGATTATAAGCTTAAATATTTTGGTACTAATTGCAAAAATTATGAGTATTGCATTCTTAAATTATTGGGTATTAATGACAAATGTTTTTGTAAATAATAAATTTTATAATAATTGAGCACTTTTTGAAAAATTATGAGGTATATTGTACGTTAAAATAATTGGGTGCTAATTGCAAAAAAAACATGTGGTCTTGTTATATGTTAAACTAATTACCCAAACAAATATAAAATTAGGAAAATAATTTTTGGAAATGTCACGTCAAACATTGAAAAAAGAATATAATTTTTATTATTTAACTGCAACATTAATTTTAAATATAAATGATTCATACTGATATTTAAAAAACGATTTTTCCAAAAAAAAAACGCGCAGCTCTGAGAAAGCTCTTTTTTTGGAATGAATTAACAAACTAAGTAAAAACAATTATTAAATTAAGCAGTAGATATGTGTTTTAAATAAATTAAAAAACAGTATAAGGCAAAAAAATAAATACTTCAGATCATCAGATGAAACACAAGAGCAATTAAATTAAGCTGAATAATAAATAAATAATAATCAGCTAGGCTAATACCCAAGGCACCACCCTAGGCCTAAGTCATCGAGCGACTTTTAAAGCCTTTTAATTCAGGTGGCCGGGTTACAATGCGTAGGAGGGTGGTGGCAAGCCCTGCAAGCCACGCGAGCCAACATCTCCCTACACTAACTATTACCGTTAACCTCAACAAGTTAATAAGGTTATATTGTTCTTCTGTGAGATGTTTAGTATACTTCAGATGAATCCTTATAGCAAATAATCAATGGATATTTTAATTAATGGCTGATGAATTGTATTAATATTGAGCAACGTAGCTGATTGTATTAAAAATAAACACTCTAACTAAAACAATTGATTGTAGATTTTTCATAAAAGCTTCAGCCACTACTTAGTTTATTTGACAACGAGTTTACGGATTAATCGATATCATCGATTGTTTTGAAAGGTTCTCTAAACGTACACTCCTCCATCTAGCGACAATAAAGTAAGGTTCTAACTCCGGATCCGTGATTTAATTATTACGAAATAATTTAAACTGTTGTTTCGTTAGATTCGTGTTATTTTCCAAGACATTTAACAGAATAAATTATTAAAATACAACTTCGTTTTTTAAATTTAACGTTTCTTAATAGATTGAACAAACCGTTGTTTATAATATTTTTTCAAAAATTTATAATTCAAAATATGATAAGTAAATTTGTTAAGAAATCTTGTGTTAAACATTTAATACTTGTCAACCAAATACAGAGCAAAATAAGATATAAATATTTATGCTTTGGTTATTGCGGTGTTTATTTGTCAATCTTTGGACTACTGAAATGATTCTTCATCGGAAACATTGCACTTGCCTTTTAAATAATCTGACAGTCTTCTGTTGCATGTGCCGCCTCTGCTAGATGTCGTAAGATCAATTTAAAAGTATTTAATTACAATATATTTTTATTTTTCAGAAATATTTGATATGTTTGCAGAAAAATATCAAAAATAATTTTTTCGTCTAAAACCTTCAGCATTTTGTAATTGCGGAAAACCAAAATCCTTCTAATCCTTCTTGGTTTCTTGAAATCCACCACAGACATAAGGAATTCAAATTCAGTCACAAAAAGAATTTAATGAGATTCTACGCTATTTCCTCCATAATCAAGAAATCGTTTTGTTATGTTACAGTTTGCTATATTATGTCGATATTTCGATATATTTTCTCTCTAAATATCAACTGTCCCCCGAAAAAGCCACATAAATGATAGCCTCTTATAATAATAAGTACCCCTAGATCAATTTTTTGAAATATATAAATTTATTAAAAACGTAACTTTTGATAATCTTAAATTTTACCTCTATTCTAATTTTAAACATAAGAAATACGCAAGTAGAGGATTAAAGCGTAGATCATTTTTATATATGATAGTAAAGTATAGGGTAATCAAACATACAAGGAAAAAGTTAACATACATTAAATAAACATATAAAAAGTATACTGAGAAGAAATATACATTAAATAAATATCTGATCTTTATTGGCTCTTTCCTATAAAGGTTTAACGCTGTAAGCCAAACACAACAAATCCAAAATAGAGTTTTGCCTCCCGTGATATTTGGAACCGCGCTTAAATCCACGATTCGGTCGCTAAGGCTAGCGTCGGAAGCTCCCTGACGTATATTCGATAAAAGTTCACGAGCTCGAAAGGCCCAGGCGATGACGTCACTCGGCCGCGGCCAAAAAGAATCAATACTTCCGCGGAAGAAGAAAAAACTATTCTATTTTTAGAACGAAGGGGAAAGTCTCTCAACGCGTAAAACTATTTTTAGGATACAGGTTTCCGGAAACAAGAATTGTGGTTTCATTAATAAGTTGTTTCAGCGGTGTCTCTTAAGGAATCCACAAACAGATTTTTACCGTCGATCTGAAATATTTAAAATGCATTTGCATTGTTGCTCTTTTCGGGCCATTTTGATAGTTTCTTAGAAACAAAAGTCTCGCGGCAATACATTAACTATAGAACGAACAATTTCCATAAGTGATACAATAGCCTATAAATTTTCTTAAATCTGTTTTTTTTAACAAACTGATATAATTTAAAAATAACCAATGAAATATGACGGCATTTTCTTTTGGTACTAAAACAACGAAATTAAATTATTTTTCATAATGCAATTAAAGAAAAGTTGGGTGACCGTTATAATGATCTGATACATTGAGTCGTATTAAAGTTTTTCGCCTTGAAGGCCTATCGGCCGTAGTACCGCATATTTTTCCCCATTAAAGCTTAGTTTTCTCCCCTACTTATTGGTCTCTTTACTTGTTCGCGTTTTTACTCCTCACTCTCTAGACCATTGGTGGTTCTCGTGTTTTTGCTCTAGCTGATAAATTTAAAGAGCAGTTTCATTATCAATTTTCTCAGGACTTTTTTGAGAACGGCTTAAAACTAATGCTAAATTAAAAAGTAATTTTAAAATATAGTATGAACGTAATTGAGAGGTAGGGCAACAATTTCAATTATCTGAAATGTTTTTCACTGCCACTCTTCCCTTGGATTTTTTGAGAATGTCTTAGATCAAATGCTCGAGTGACAGTGAACCTTTTATACAATTAGCATATTGTTTATACAACAGACAATTTATTTCCACAGTTCTGTTTATTTGTTTTATCAATGTAAATCAGAACTAAGGTATGTCTTTTTTTCTTCTGACGCGATAAATACGAATTAAAGAGGTTGGACAACCACTAATAGGATATTTCACAGTGCATTGCAAACGTTAAGTTCGTCAGTTAAAGCATTCTAAGGAACAGTGATTTTTTTATTCTCTTAAATGAGCTTAGGAATGCGGTTACAGATAATTTATTACCTTCAATTTCATATTTGATATTGCGCCAAAAACATTTATTCGCGATAACTATCGTGTGCGCCACAAATTACAGAATGTGTATTTTAAGGTTGAATTTATTTCAGTTTCTATTAAAAGAATAAAATCTCAGTCTCGGGAAATTTTTAAGGTTGTTCACACTGGCTCCAATTAGGAACCGGAAATTGTTTTGGCGAGGCATGATATTTTAAACTACCAGCTTCAATTCCTTTTATATTTGTATATTTTTAAGAAGAGGGTTACTTAAGATTCTACCAGAGATTTGGCTGTTATTTCGCGTGTGTTATGTCTTTTACTGGGGCGATGTAATAAGAATAACAAGTAAAAGGTAAAAACTGGATTTATTCCGTTGATGATAATTTGTAGTCGGATGGTTACATAGCTAGGGATCTCTGCCCTCGCGGTTACAAAACATACGTTTATATACACCATATAAAAAATATATTGTACATCGATAGAGATAAAATAATCGACCTTCGGAATATAAATCATTAAAACATTAAAACATAACAGCGTGGATGCTGATAAAGGTTAAAAGACAGCGCTCATAATTTAATCCCCAAAGATCAATTAAAGACTACAAGTAACTTTGGTTTTTATTCTTTGGAAGGATAACTTTTTTTTTGGAAAATCAGAAGAAAAATAATTATTGTATTAATAATGTTGTAGTTATTCATTTGTTTGGTACATAAATTATTGTTTTTAAGTTGAGACATTATTTAATAATAATATTAATAATCAGCTATAGCTAATACCGAAGGCCTAAGTCATCAAGCGACTTTTAAAGCCATTAATAACATCAGAATTAAAATCAATACTAATACCGTGCACGGTGTTTCATCTTTGAAATAATGAAAATCCATGTATTACTAATTGGCTACATCGCCAGTCCAACTTAACTAACTTTACAACTAACCTATAATTGCCACACTATAAGGATAAATTTAATGATGATGCCTTGCCTACTAAACTCTCTCATATTAAACCACACGTAACGTAATAAACATCGAACCAAATGTAATGAAGCCCGGAGTACCTAGGCAAAAGAGATAATCAAACAATTATATTCCTCGAAATTACGAACGGAGGATCTCTTGATGTAGATTTCCCATCGTGAATTCGGTACGCGAAAGGCTTAGTCATTAATCTAGCGAAGGGACGTAGAGATAGGTCGAGACAATATATAAACTAATGGTCTAGGTAGAGCAGCCAAGTCGGGGCGAAGTTGCAGAGAGCGTTCGGCTCCGTTAACCCTTTACAATAAACCACGAAAGGGAGATGAAATGTTTTCACTGGCAAGAAATAAACTCAGCTTGTTCCTAATTACTTCTCCTGGTACAAGTACCGGCCCCGTATGATCGTACCTGACCGCGCGTGGGGTAATCTTCTCTAAGAGATCGAGAGGAACCTCACCACAACAAGATTCGTTCTGATACGTTTTTAGGTCAAGCACGTGTGGATGAAATATGCCCTACCTAAGATGAGACTGCCGACGAATTCGCGTAGGTAAGGAATGGAGCAGGTAGATTTGGAATCCTTACAACGGTATTGAGAACAACCTAAAAATATGATTGCCTTAAAAGTGGAAGAATAATAGAAATGAAGTAGATCCGTAATGACGAGAGAAACTAGATAAAAGAGGTCATCCGAAAATAATGAATATATGCCCTTTTTACAAAAGGAATTACCATTTAAATCAAGTTTTTAAATGTTTAGTACTCGCAAATTAGAGTTGGAAAATCCGCAGTAAACGTGATTTATAACTGTAAAAAGTGCTGAATGATTTGCAAACCTTAAATTGTAAAATTGGTCTTCCTAGCTGCTGGGAAATTAAGTAACTTTTAAGTTTGAAATGACATTATATATGATAGCATCTTGGATCCAAAAAACGGTCCATTTAAAATGGAAAAATATTATCAAAACTATTCGTTTTGGTATTTTGTTTTTTTCACAAAACTGGGAATTTTAAAATTTCAAATATGATTAATTTGAATCTGTTGAACTGATCAAACTCAATGTGATTTCCTATTATTGAATTCCATTAGAGGACTTAATCCAAATCGACTAAAATCAACGACAACTATCACTTAATTACTTTGGTTTGTCCGCCATTTTCTAACGAACGCAAAAACTTTCTACCTTATTCCATCAGGAACGTTTATTTTATTTAGTTACTAACAGATTAAAAATAGCTTTCCGGTTCCGTAAAATCCTCTATTAACCTCAAAAATTCATAACGTTTCAAGAAATTCCTGAACATGGATCAAGCATCGTAAGTTCACAAAAGTGATCTTTTTTCGGATTAAGAAAAGAGTTCAGTCGCTGAATATGCTTTAAAAGTAGGCACTATACCTAACATGTAAAAATATTTTTTTATTAACAATTTTTAACATTTCTCAAAACATTTTAACTCGTACATTTTTTCTACACGATGGCACCTCTCTTCATAGTTATTACCAAAATTGATTTTATCTCTGCACAAAGTTTAACGATCATAAATTTTTATTTTTATTTGTCTTAACCAAATTGTATTTATTATTCTACTAGGAAAACTCCCTAGACGATAATAAATATATACGCTACCGTACGCGTCATAAAATTTAACTAAAAATAACGGTACAGACGTTTGAAATAAACCCGTAAGCCATTAATATAAAGCCACTTCATACTTAAATAAATCTCGGTTGAATTTAGGATGAAAGGATTTAGGCGCTCTCAGCCTCCGAACTTCAAAGATTGAGAAGGTAGGTGCCGCCACCGTCGCCGGAGGTTACTGAGGCGTCGCGTAATGTATTCCTTCCCGCTGCGTCTTTTCCTTTGAGGCGGACAACCATGAAGTAAATGAGGATAACGGTTATCGGAGGGCAACGGGGCCCTTGTCTTCGAGACGGAAACCAACAAAGTCCCTGCTGTCTTCGGCCCCTCCGCTTAAGCTGCCGCCATCCGCCAAGTCAACAGATCGCCCGTGAATAGAGGCTCTATTTTCATTGGAGCGTTTTCTCTATTCTCTTTCGAATGCGCTCGCTTTTAGCCAGAGTCGCTCGGCATTTAGTTTCTCAGAAATCGCCCAACCGAAAATAAAAGTCGCCCAAATTTGGTCAAAATCTTATAACGTCTCATAAAAGTAACCAAATTGGGTAAGAATCTTATAACGTCTCATAAAAGTAACCAAATTTGGTAAGAATCTTATAACGTCTCATAAAAGTAACCAAATTTGGTAAGAATCTTATAACGTCTCATAAAAGTAACCAAATTTGTTAAGAATCTTATAACGTCTCATAAAAGTAACCAAATTTGGTAAGAATCTTATAACGTCTCATAAAAGTAACCAAATTTGGTAAGAATCTTATAACGTCTCATAAAAGTAACCAAATTTGGTAAGAATCTTATAACGTCTCATAAAAGTAACCAAATTTGGTAAGAATCTTATAACGTCTCATAAAAGTAACCAAATTTGGTAAGAATAACATAACGTCTCATAAAAGGTCAGATATTTGGTGATAATCATATTCCTTCTCATAAAAGGTCAACGAATTTGGTAAGAAAAGTCAACCACCTATTTAAGGTCAGGCGGCAGGTCACTAGGACTATGGGTGTCCTAAATATCATGATTAAATTATAAAAAATGAATCACGAGTTTACACCGGCAATCGCGATTTAATAATTTAAGGCGTTAATTAATCATTTCAACCACGATTCAATCATTTCAATCACGAATTAATCATATCTAGCGCGATATAATCATTTCAATAACAATTTTATCGTTTATCTTACAATTTTACCATTTCTATTACAATTTTATCATTTCGATTACAATTTAATCATTTTTATCCTTTCAATCGCGATTAAATCATTTAATAATTTTAATCATGATTCAATAATTTAATAATTTTAATCATGATTCAATAATTTAATAATTTTAATCATGATTCAATAATTTAATAATTTTAATCATGATTCAATAATTTAATAATTTTAATCATGATTCAATAATTTAATAATTTTAATCATGATTCAATAATTTAATAATTTTAATCATGATTCAATAATTTAATAATTTTAAACATGATTTAATCATATTATTCATGATTTAATCATATTAATCATGGTTTAATTATTTTAATCATGATTTAAACATATTAATCATGATTTAATAATTTTAATCATGATTTAATCATATTAATCATGATTTAATAATTTTAATCATGATTTAAAAATTTTAATCCCGATTAATCATTTTAATCATATTAATCGTGATTTAATAATTTTAATCATGATTTAATAATTTTAATCATGATTTAAAAATTTTAATCCTGATTAATCATTTTAAACATGATTTATTAATTTTATCATGATTTAATCATTTAATCATTTTAATCATGATTTAATCATTTGAATCATGATTTAATCATTTGAATCATGATTTAATCATTTGAATCATGATTTAATCATTTTAATCATGATTTAATCATTTTAATCATGATTTAATCATTTAATCATTTTAATCATGATTTAATCATTTAATCATTTTAATCACGATTTAATCTATTTAATATTGATTTAACCATTTTAATCGTGATTTAATCTGATTTATTCTTTAGAGGGTGTGTATCAATCATGATAATGACCTTACCCTCGTTTAAGGCTTATAAAAGTAAACCAATTTATGTAGTGTTGCGTCTCATAAAAATCGCGGAGTTTTTATAAGTGGGTGGTCGTGTTTTATAAAAGCTGAACCACAATTGCAAGAGTTTTGTAAGGTCCCTTAAAAGTGGCCTAATTTTTGTAAGTATCCGAATTGTTTTCGTGAAAGTAACACAATTTCGGCAAGAATCTTATTAGGTCTTATGAAATCTCAAAACTTAAATATGACCGAATATTGAAAAAATGAAGGTTTCCGTAGCACTTACCATTATTTGGGGTGGCGGAGTGGTTCGCACTTTCGCCTCGCAGTATGCTAGGTGTTCCTATTATATTTTTGCTTAAGGCGTGTTAGTTGCTGTTACTTTGGTTACAGAAGTAGTCATAATTCTTTCCGCTATTTTTACTAGCTTGATCTTGTTGAAAATCCATTCCCCAAAAACTATTTAACCTCAGTGTCCCATCAATACAACCATATGTAACATAATCACTCATAATAATGTCATAAAAGCATTTTCTTTAATGAGACCTTGTTTACGCTATATAACGTAAATTACGTCACTTCCAACTCCGTGACGAAATACGCGTCATCAACCTTACTGATGAGAAACGGAAGTTACTGAGAACCACTCATGCGTTTCTGGTCAATCTATAGATAAACTCATGCTTCACGATCACGTGATTTCGTGCGGATTATAAACATTTTTGCATATTAGGGTCTGCTTATTGTATATTACATTGAAATTTTTTATACGGGAATTTTATAAATAGGCACACTTATAAGTGATTATGTTATATATGATACAACGAATAAAGTTGTGTTTTCGGGAAAATATGGAGAAGAAAATTTACACTCTAGATTAAAATGATTTAATGATGATTCAATTTGAAATATTTATTATTATAACAGCATTTACTCGTAACTTCGAGACTTAATATAAAGCAACGCATAAAATTAGCCAAATTGTGCTATAAAACGGCCAACTTGGCAACTCCGTTTGTTTCGAATATCGGGCACGCGAGCGAGCGAGTTAAATATACATGGAGAGAGACTGAGTGAGGTAAATGACCGAAAAGTCTGTGAGTGACATTCAGGAAGCTTCGGAGCACATTAGCGAGGCAATAAAACGACGTGCGTAGTCGTACAAACACCTCAAAATAAACATTCTGTTTTGAACATTAAGAATTACTAATGTTTTGACATTCCATGGGGACCAGAAGTAATAAAAATTGAATCGGAGTCGAAAAACATTATCACCATTTTGCCTTTTTTATTTTTGTTTTCGTTCTGGAAAGAAAAGTATATACTTATTTTTTTATTCGACGGGGAATCTCTAACAAATATATAAATTTGTTATAATATTTTATTATACTAATAGAAATTAAATTGTTCTTGTTGCTATTTAGTTATTGTATTTTGGCGTCTATAAAGAAAGAAGTCTGTGCGGATGTCTTTATGATTAAGGCTTTAAAATTTACTAGTTTCGTACCGTTTCTTTGGTTCTGGTTTGAGCTGTATTTTGTGGAAATAAAATTGAACACCTCTGATGACCAGAGTTGGCAATGTTTATCTCCAATCAGCTGTGCTCCGTACGTGTTTGGCTTCGGCCTAAGCTAGAAAACAATTTCGACAAAGATTTGAAGTCGCAAATCCTATTTCTTTTAAATTCTTAAGATTATGATATATAATTTACGGTCACCTTTTTTAACATCAAAATGTTATCTCCTGGACTTTTCGAATCCCAATCTCCTTTTAATCTTATTTATAGTTTTCTATTAAAAGAAATTTCAATCTAAAAGCAATGTTTGCAAAGATATAATAAAGACCTTAAGAAGTAGTGTATTTCAGATTTATTTTTAAAATTTGTATTAGATATATTCAGAAGTAAATGAACCGAAATTATCAGACTGCTATACTCCCCATGTTGGAGGCGTTTTCCTTATGAAGTTACATTTTGACCTCGAATTGGATTTTTCACTCTCCTAGACCGAAAAACAAAACGTTTATCTTTTTATGAAACAATTTTTTTATAAATAGAAATAGCTATACCCACAATTCCCAAGTGCAATTTATCGCGTCCAAAGATGGAGATGGAAATTAGCTTTTGTTTGACTCGATTGTCTCATCATAAGCATAAGAAAAACGCCCACCGATTATGAGCGCTTATTCGACAACTTTGGTTAATTTACTTCTGATACATTGAAATTTTGGGAAGTAACTCTCAATTTAATAGATTATTAATAGACATGATTTCGTTTATCAATTTAATTACTGGAAATATTGATTTTAAATTGAACCAGACTTTAATAAAGATGTTTATTATTTAACTTCCTAATAATTAATTAAATTACACCTTTTTTAAGTAAAACTAAATATTTAACAAGTTCGTATCCACACTGCGAGTTTTACAAAAAGACAAAGGTTTATTATTTTATATATTACTCAAATATCATTATGTTTTTATAACTCAAGCTCTAGTTAGCCTAGCTGATTATTATTATTATTATCATTATCGCGTCAGTACCAGAAATAAAACCACAAAAGTAGAATTCGAATCTACTATTAGTACAAGCTCGGCCAAATATTGTTTCAGCGATCCCACATTCCCATCACCTGTCCATTCTTTTCGACTCCTCGCGTTTGACCGCCTCGAACTCTGACCTTTAGAAACCAATTAGCTTTTAATTCTTGTTACTCTCGTTGGATTGAGTGACAGGCTTCGGAAGTAATTTGAAACAAGGCCACGTACCAGTAAGGATGAACTGAGTCATAGAGCAAAGGTCAACAGCGTAATGTCAGTCGAGTTTTTGCCTTTGCTGATAAGGTGATGAACAACCTAGAATTAGGTAGCTTAGAGCTTCTGTTATCAGCAACTCGTGTTTTAATTATTTTCGTCCGGAAATGTGGAGTTTTTCCTGCTGAACAGCTAACCAAAAATGTTACGTTTACTTTATAACAAAACCAAATTAATTTTTGTCTTAAAAAGTATAAGTTGTTATTTATTATTATTATATTAAGACCACAAATTTTGATTTAATATTTTTGATGGGATAAAGGCTTTGGCTCTTAGGGAATTATGATTATAAACCTAATTTAAAATTGAATAGGGAAAAACGCAGTTTAGACCGGGCTAAAAAGGGAAGTAGGTACAGTCTGCTCTGCCAGCACTGATAGATCGTTGTACCACAAGTGCTTCAAATAATGCGGATTCGTAAATTAAGAAAGTTGTCATAAGTAGTGAAATTATTGGCCTGATTACACTCTATATTGCAAATCTGGGCTCGTTTTCTCGAATGAATTTAGATAAAATCAAATTTTTATTTTGCCAATAGTTACTCTTTCATTAAAGCCACCGTACTAATCTTCGTATGAGGGTCCAGGGTTCAGGAGGAAGGAAGCGAAGTTCCCTAAACTTCAAATAATATTTCAATCCAATATAATAAAATTGTTTTTAACATTTAAATTACTTATTTGCACCAATTAATTCATCTTTTAAAAATGGGGTTTAATTTAAGTGGAAAACGGGAGGCAGTTCTGTGGCACCAATTTACCAAGGCTACCACGACATAAAAGCGAATGTCATCCCTTCAAATAAATATAAAAACTTGAAGTTAATTTGTAAAGCAAGTTAGCAACCATTTTGGGAAAAGTGGCCTTGTAAAACTTAATCGAAATTCCCGTCAGCAACAATGAAAATAAAATTGAGAAACTTCGTAAATAATTGAAAAGTAACCTGGCCACAAGGGACGCAAAAACATAAGACAGACAGGAACCGCTCATATGATAATATAAAATAACGAATAGACATTGGCGAAAATGGATTACCAATCTTGAAGTCATATTTTATTTGCAATATTAATTCAAACTTGAATATTAAGTTTCCAAATAAACGAATAAAACATCGCCTTTAAATGAACGAGTATTTTTAATACTGACGTTTGAACAGACACTCAAGGAAAGTACCCGAGGTGTTTATTGCCGATTTTGTTCAAAGTCGGGCGTAATGTAGACCTTTATGAGATATGTAATTTCCCAAAAGGAGACGTTGCACTACCCATTCAATTTGCCATGGCAACCGAATTTTTTTGACCACTTTAAACAAAAATATATCCTTTAAGAAAACATGGGATTTTCTCGGTTAAAAAATTTGGAAATCACGAAATGGGTTATTTGGACCACATTTAAGTGTGGGTGAATTGGAATATTTTGGGGAAAATAAGTAAAAAATACTATTTTTGTTTTAAGTAGTCATAAACATTTTCAGTTGTCATGGCAAATCGAATGGGTAGTGCAACGTCTCCTTTTGGGAAATTTCATATCACATATAGGTTTACATTACGGCCGACTTTGAACAAAATCGGCCATAAACACCTCCGGTACTCTCCTTGTTAGTGCCATTACAAGGCATACAACCAGCGTGGAGACTCGTTAGATAGTAGTCCGCTTCATTGGCATTTAGTTGTTTTGGTCTTTGCAATGGAGTTAAATATTTTTTCCGTCAATTTATAAAAACAAAATTATAATTTATCGTGACAGAAAATGCCTTTTTATATGTGTTTTGAAATATTACGAAACGCTGGTGTGATGGATATAAAATTGGGACGCGAAACCTTAACAAAACTGATATGACAGAGGAAGTCGAGAAATTGATTCCAGGTGGTGTCTAAAAGGGCTTATAACCAATGGTGGAATTTAAGTAATATAAACTTTTTCTTCAAACCATACCAGAAATTATAATAAAATAAAATTAGAAATAAACTAAAACCTTGAATGATTATTTCACCTTATTATGTTAAGATATTAATTACGCGTTAAACAATTATAGAAATATACTACATTTATCCGAACCTAGATTTTCTGTCTGATTTAATCTATAGATTGCCAATATAAAAGATTATTTTTTATTTCTTTTTATATGCATTCCGTTCTGAGTGCTTATTTCTTTTTGGGGCTTAGTTACATCAACCTTACGCTCTCTAACCTTCAAAAGTTAAAGTTTTGCTTTTTGCAAAGGGCTTTGGTCAGTTTACGTAGGATCTTATAGAAAAGACTAGGTCTTTTCCAAGTTACTTATCCTTATTTCCTTATTTGTCTATGAATAGTTAAAAAAAACATCCACCGTTAATATTTATTAAATATTTACCGAAACAGTCAAAATATGTCAAATCAAGAAGAATTTCTTCTATCTTGTCGTTGCATCACAAAAAATTAGTAATTGAAACAAAAAACGTCAAAATCTATATGCTCAACCATAAAGGAGTAAGAAGATGTAGAATTTTAATTTAGAAGCTAAGAATAAAAAGCTCTTCGAATTGAAACGAGATACTAACATTACAATACCTATCCTTGAAGACTTGCTTCAACGAAAATAAAAACGTCAAAATCTATACCTTAAACTATAAGCTATGACATGATGTAGAAATTTAATTAAAACTCCGACTACAATTAGCTGTTACGGGAAATAGTAAGGACTGTATGATGGATAATAAATTTTATCAAGAAGCCAGATACAAAAAGTCGTAAGTATTATACGGCTTTGTTCAAACAACAAAGAGTTCAAAATGGGGTCCACAATATAATCTACAATATAAAGCTAGCATTGTCTCGGTTCTGTTATCGAGAGCACGAGCTACTCTAGAGCTATATCGAAGAATGCAATCTAAGGAAAAACACAATTGTTCGCCAAACTATTTGACCTATTTACTCCAAATACTTCTAATGGAATTCAGAAAGAACCCTTCATTGTAGGGATCATCTTTAAAACATAAAAGATACTTCGCAAGAAAGAATTTCTCTGCAAGTAAATACTTCTTGGAAAGTACACTAGGTTGTGTCATTGTTAAGCCAGATTCAACAAACTGTACAAATTTTATTCGATTTTTATTTTATTAAGCCCTACTTCTTGATTCGATATATGAAAAACAGTGGTGTGTATCGTTGAGTTTCGTGTCCGTACCCTATTTTCTTCGATCGAACGCTAATCTACGAGCAGTGGGGTAACCAGAAGTTGGGTTCGTAGATGAAACACAAATGAAAAAATAAACGAATTTAATTACTAATTGGCGATATTAATACATTTTATTATTGTTACTCTTATCTAAGAACTATCTCTTTCCATGTAAATTATGCTCAAAGTGCTTATACTAATTTATAACTAATAGTCAAATCTTTAAGGTACATGAGAACAAGATTATTAAGTACTTTAAAAAAAACAGAAGGATTGTAAAATTAAAAAATGGTTTTTAGAAACCAGGGTGTATAATGTAGAGCTATTGTATAAACCAACGAAACCTGATATAGAAAAATCCAGCGTTTTCGGTTCAAAGGTTTGAGTGGTTTTTGTAGGATCATAGGCGTCATCAGCATGGGCAGAGCTACATGTATGCTGCGTTAATGCGTTTATGTGGGTTTTCAGAAGGGACTTACCGAATTGGCAGTTGTATTTAGACACCTCCCACTCCGCTGTCTGGTGAGTTCTACGCAGCGCGAAATTAAGTCACTGATTTTGAAATTATCAATTTTCTTATGTAATTTAATATATTTTTTTTTATATAACCTTAAATTAAAGACCGTAAATTTCTAAACCTTATTAAAACAAAAGTAGCTTTACAGCCACGTACCACTTGACCAAGAATTAATTTATTTATACTTAGACTGAGTGACTTGTAAGCCCTAAAAAATATATCAGCTGGGTATCTCATTGGTTCCTTAAAACATTTGTCTTTCGAAGCATTTTGCCTTCCGGCGGTCGTGCCAATTGCACCACGATGACCGCGTATAGTCTCAACACAGTAATTATCCCAAGTATAATGCTTGCTTTTAAGTATTTAGTGGCGTTTTAGATAATGAATTATTTAAAAGACGCAATTTAGCTATATAAAATATTGCTATAAATAGAGGTATTGTAAATTATTTATTTTCACCTATAGCCTACACACCTTTTCTTAAAGTGATATCAGTTTAATCATAAACTTATTATAAGGTCCCCATAAGCAAATTTCTAGACCAAATATTGACGATCACATACCCGTTATTAAGAGACGGTATTCAAAATCTGAACCTCCTAGTGGCTACGTCCTCAACTATGCATTCCTGAAATAAATTTCGCGAAATGCATTATGAATGCGCAAAAGCCGAGCGCAAATGTTTTTAGCCCCGTAGGCAAAGCTTATTCACAATTTTATCGCTTTAAAACTTAAAATTAACACTTTTCTTAGGAATATGATTCATCAGAACCTAAAACTGACTTTAAGAAATAAGAGTTTCTGAAGGTATTTATTTTAGAAATTTGAGATTTCGACGCGTTTAGTATGGCATTTATCAACGCGAGCGTGGCTGCTCTACCAAGTAGGATAATATTTTAGACGTAGAATTTTTTAAAAAAGATGTCGCGACTGCCCTATCGTCGTACGTTAATTTTCGTATCTCCAGGACAAAGTCGTTACCATGGGCCCTGTAGACCTTTACTTATGGGGACCTTAGGATAGGCTTATGGGTTAATTAAGTATGCAGAAATTTTCTTGGTATGATAAATGTTTAGAAAATGGCAAGCTACTCCGTTAAAATTGTGATATTTAAAAAAAAAACTACTCTTAAACAGTACGATTTCTACCTTCAAAAGGCGATATTTTAACGTGCTTTTGTTTAACTTCGTAGCAGAAATAATGAATTCGTTGACCAACCATAAACATAAAAAATGATACACCTTTTAAAGACATAGTCAAATGGTGCGCAAAATGGTTTTTTGACACTGTCTCCCAAACCAATTCCAACGGGGGCTTACTTGTCTATTAAGCCCATGCACGGTCTTTATCGTTAATTTTTTTTAACCAGGGATTTTATAATTGTATATATTATGTTAAGTTTCTTTGCATGTCTGTTTGTCGGTCTCGCAATAGGTGTCAGAACGTTTTCATTATAGCTCCCAAATTTGAAACCATTTTTCGAAGGGTTAAAAGTAAGGGAATAGGGTTACTGATGTTATCTCTTTAAATTGAGGTTCTCGAGGCCCAATGGTTTTGTAACAAGGCTCTCTTTTCATCTCATTCATGAATATAATTATAAACAGCTAGGTTGATACCCAAGGCAATACCCTAGGCCCAAGTCAATTAGAAACTTTTCAAGCTTTTATCTCAGGTGGACGGGTTAAATTGCGTAAGAAGGTGGTGGCATGTCGTTTATGACACGTGAGCCAACAGATCCCTAAGCTCACTATCACCGTTAAACTCTACAAGTATTTATGGAAAGAAAAAACCGAAGAACTCAGGGGAAAATCCCTCTAACCAGTGGGAATATAACTTGCAAAATCTACTATAGAAATCTGTATTGGTAGTCGTCATTTTAAAACTCCTTTAGATTTTAAATTAAAGTCATGTTATTTCTCTTAAAGCGGTAATTTTATTATCTTAAAATTGCGGAAAATGTTTTATTTTCTTTAGACTTTGTAGGTGGGTGATTGGTTACACTATATATAAACGTTCATATCAGCTGGTGGAAGGTATAAAGAAGGAAAGCTTCTCAGCTTGTTATTAAATAACCATGCGTGCCTGGTTTAACTAACTTCAAAAAATTTCTTAATTTAATACATAAATGGATTTATAACGTCGCAATTATATGCGTAAGCTCCGCCAACGCAACAAATCCGCCGTTCAATTTCAACCTTTGAATGAGGCAATTAACTTTGAATTTCTGTTTTGGAAGCCGTCACTGGTAATTTCCTCAAAATGTGAAAATATAACTTTTCTCTTTATTACTAAATTTAACGTCAGTTAGCTCCAAGCAAAAATTCAAAATATTATACTTATATTCTAAGTGGTATTTTACTGCGTAGGAGGGTGGTGGCAAGCCCTTCATGCCAAACAACTTAATTAAAAAAGAATAAAATACCCGCAGCATATCGTTTTCTATAGAATTCTTTTAAATTTATAAGTTTTTAGAATACCTTTGATCCTAAACAAAGAAACATTTTTGCCTGACGTTGCCTTAAAATTTAAGCGCTTAAGAACTAAGAAAAAGTTAAAAGCTGTTACTTTATTGATTTTGGGTCACTTATTAACTGGTTGTGGTCTCGCACATAATCCTTACTGCGAGATATCCGCCTTCTTGTAAAATGTCTGCCAAAATAAATAACATTAACCTTATCTCGTTTTTACTAATCTACTATGGCCAGGTTTTAGCTGTTGGTTACCTAATACAGCACTTATGATAAGCGATTACAATATCCCTTGAAGCTAGTTTTCACGGCGAGTTCCTCTCAATTTCATTGACCAACAAAAATCTGGCATTGAAACCGAGATCAGCTAGTTTTGAAGCTCTAGTGTGACCGATAATTTTGTCGTCGAGCAAACCGGAATCTCACTAAAAGCGCAATTAATACTTTTCATAAGAACTTTCTTATGGTTATGAAAATCAACCAAACAAAATAACAATAATGAGAGTTTTCTTATGTGATTTTTCAATATGTTTGTTTAGAGTACTTGTTAACTGCAGCCTAAAATTCTCAGTCGAGTCTCCTAGGAAAAGAAGCTCGTGCTGTTTAAGACGTGAGCCACAGACGTTCAGGGCAGGAAATAAACATTCAGTTTTATGTTTTTCTAAAATGTTTTCGAAATGAAAATAATTTTAAGTCTTGCAAACAAACTTTTACCTCTGTTCTCTGGTGGTCTCTACTGTTAACAGAAAAATCCTCAGAAAAACTTTAGATTATCGTATTACACGAACCTTCTTGGAAATGTTCTAAGCCATCCTTTTCAAACATTTATCTAAATAAATTAGTGTGCATTTTCCAATTAGAAGCTTCTAACAATGAGAGGTGTGTTATCTTCCAAGTTTTAACGATCGTTTTACGGTTTTTCAAAACATAACTCTTCATTGAAGAACTTGGCTACTTATTGGGAAACACGTCTGACACACTATCTCGACAGTCTGCTGCTCGGCGCTGTTGCTCAGAGCGATGAAAGCGATGAACGGGGAGACTCATTGGGAAAAAGAGAGACGTCATAAGATAGACTAAATATAGCACCTTTTTCCTCGGAACTCTTAACGTACGCAACACTCCTTTAGCCAGGCCTGGCGCTTCGGAAATGACAAAATCTATTAACCAACTATTTTGTACGTTTTTAATTAGTAATAAATTTTACGTATAGTAGTAAATTTTTGTTATTCTACTTAGGTATGCAACAAATAATCGAATTTATACATTAAAATTATAGTTTTACTGTTTTTAGTATAATGGTGTTAAGTTCTTTTAATTTATACTATACAGCTAGAAGTAAATTTTAAAATTTAACTAGAAGTTAAAACAAGTGGTATTGCTAGTAGTGTATCTTAGGTTTATTCGTACTAGTAAATTTGAGGTGTATTCGTAGTAGTAAATCACAGGTATATTCGTAGTAGTAGATCTCTTAAAACATTTTATCCCATAAAACAAAGAAAGGGTTATACCGAGGCTACTGTTTGTTTATTCAACAGTCAATGCTCTTACGTTTACTGGGTATAAATTCTTGGCGAACACGAACATATTATGTAAACCAAAAATGCTAGGAGCACCGATTACAAGATGCGATATATTTTGATTTACTGTAATTTTTTCATAAGCCACGCCAAAGTACCTTTATGGCTTTGCAATGGCATAATTAAACTTCCAACAGTAAAATCTCCGAAAAATATTATATAATCATTCATTTATTTTATTAGTTAAATCAAAATTTCGGATAGCTTAACTAACCTACCCCTCCCATAAAGCTACGAGTCAGAAAACTTAAGCCAGCACCTGCTATAGGCTCCTGGCAAAAAGCTTTAGTTAAAAATTAATACCCGGAATTTCATTCCTATGGCTTTTTGTCACGAGAGCGACAGCGGCCGGGTCGCAATATTTTGGTGTCTCCGTTTGCACAACTGCCAAATGTCTCCTTTGCTTTTCTACCATAATCATTTCTTTTTGATCTTTCGCTCCTTCTCAACTACTCTCTATCTCCCTCTATCTCTCTCTATCTTGCATATCTTAATTTTACCGTGTCTTATTCGGTTGTAGCTGCCAAATTCTGTCTCCGCAGTTGTGTCATATGCGGCTATGGGGTATGGAAAACATGGGGTTTTTTGGGTATGTGGGACTCCGGTCACGGGATGGCACTCCGTTCCTGATTTTGGCGTTAACGAGTCCAAACACATGGGACGGCTTTCAAGAGTCAAGGCTGTTGCTATCAAATGACCACATCGAGATAGTCTTTATTATAAATTCAAAAGTGTATTTTATAAAAATAAAACTTGTGCAGTCAGTAAATTATAAATGTCCTTAATGAACTTAAAACCTCTACAAACAAGTAAACTAATAGACTAAGGTAAATTTGATTTTTATTGAACTTATAGCTCATTCTTCCATGAAAGTGTAGTACTTTAATATCCTTTTCAGACAATGCTTATATTATTGGGTTTTAGTTTTTTATATGAAATTTATTTATTACTTTCCTCATGTATATAAAAATAAGATTTAATTTACTTAACTTGGTTGGGTATAACGCTTTAGTGATGACCTCTTTCTGAAAAATCTTGACATCTATATTAGAAGTGTTTAATTAATTAATTTTTAATTCATTTAAATCAGGTGTTCGAGTAACAATAAGCGAGTTTCCATAACACCTAAAACATGCGCAGATAAACGAAAAACCAGACGTACATGGTATTTTGACGTCTTACCTCAGAGCCACCTCGGTGACCTATGACGTCAGCTTAGGCTTCCATTTCTGGTGACCAGTACCTTCCTAATAGTTTTTTTTAAAGCCGATATGTAATAGGTCAATTCCGAATATGAGGTGCCTTGAATAATAGCATAGCTGATTATTAATATTATTATTATTATTATTATTGTATTTTATTTCTCCCATCTTGTGGAAACTCACTTTTTGCGCCTCAATAGGTCGTCTATTTGGTAAATCTAATCTCCGAGGCTTAAAGGAAGAAGACGGAACAGACGACGTTATGAAGTGTGGGAAGTTAGTCTTCACACTATGAGGGAACCAAATTTTCAATTTGTAACTTTCTAAATCAATGTATTGGTGACGCGATAAAACATGAGGATTAAGTCTCACACTCAATTTCATAGAAGAAGAAAAAAGCTTAAAAATGGTTAAATAATGATCTCCCAAATATCTTTCAATTGATCGAAAATCATACAAGCATGCGTGATAAGTTAAACCAAGAAAGAATCTGCAATATCCTCAATCGAAACAATCTTAAATGGAAGCAAATAAAAACGGCTTGATAAATACTTAAGGCACGCCAGCACGTTATTTTTCTTTTTAATGAGGTGACTTTTGCTCTGTCGATGAATTTCCAATAAAAGCGCCCTGATTGCCTACTCTCCAGCCAAAGGCTTAGGCCTTCGAGGCCTATCAAATCACAAGGAAGAAAAACAGCTTGGCTGGTTCGTAGAATGTTTTTCTGGCCCTTCTCTAAGAGAGATAAAATAAGAGAAATTCCCAGCCGTCGAAATGGTCGAAAAAGAGAGAGCTCAATTTGTAGTCGACCCCGGTAATAAGTTGACCGTTAAAAGGTCACGCAGGCGCCGATAGCGCCGCCGCTTGATGTTTTTATTTCTCGTGTCGGCTGACGAGTGCACGTCAATTTACACGCCTAGCTGTGTTTGATTACCGCATTTCGAACGCCGTCTTCCACGCGATCTTCGCCTCTTTGAGTTAGTCTCTGCGCTACACGCACGGAGCACAAACGAAAACACAAAGCTTATTGCGTCACCTTACAACAAAACCCACGTAACCTTTTAGAGGCGATTTTATTAAATACTGATATAAAAAAATTTTAATTTCTACTTGTTGCAAAAACGGTAAACAAATTATCTGATCAGCTATTCTAGACCTTAACTATGGTTTTATGGTACAAATTATCTTATATAGTGTGGTCACCCTACGCTCCAAAGAGGCGGCACTTAATTGTGTTTAAGATATTCCCAATATTTCGTTAAATGAGTTCAACATAATACTGTTCATTGTTAAACATTAGCGATAGTTAACAATACTTAAACGGCATTGCGAGCCACGTTAAAATTAACAAACAATTAACAGAAATAATTAAGTATTCATTTTTCTTATGAACTGAAAAATAAAGTATTCATTTTTCTATTACTGAATTTCCATTACAGAAAATCTTCGAAACACCGAATTTTACTAGAGACTAATAATGGACTCAATCTAGGCTGTTCCTAGGTTCAGTGATGCTTTTAAAATTAGAGAAACTGTATCAATTCAACAGCATATTCAAATTATGTCCTACTAAAATATGCTTGATAAAACAGGGCACACGGCGGCGAAATAGAAAGCATGGATTGTAGTTTTTCGGGCTTTCACCAAATAACTGCTTAATTCCAATCACTTTTCTTTCTTCGCGTACCCTGGTTTATCTTGAAAATATGAAAAAAAAATCATTATCCATCGAATTACCTGCCGAGCATTCTTCGTCGTCTTCGAGGTCGTTTGACGTCAAGGTGGTTTGACGTCGGGTTGGCGCATCCAGTAATGAAGTAACTTTGGTCCTCGTTCTCTACACACAGGCATCCTACAAAATAGACTGTGTCCCGAAAACTGTTGGTAATAGAAAACTAATTAACGAAGGTAAGGTATAAATGAGCTCAGACTAAATATGCGACAGCGCCCGTCCGTCGCAATTAACCGTCTGAGTGAAATTAAAAGTGAAGCCTAGATAAACCGTCGGTTAGTCATTATTGCAAAGATAAATTTTTAATGTTTAATGGTTTTGTTTTGCGCTTGAGGGGGCCCGGGCCCAACAGGCCCAATGGGAAAAACAGCACTTTGGCATATTTATCTGTTATTATAGCTATCCTCCGTTCCGCTTTGTAAGTGGGGTGGCGGAGTGGCTAGCACTTTCGCCTGGCAGCAAGTGGAGCCGGGTTCGATCCCAGCTTGTGGCACTGGGTGAAAACTCGGAACAACTCCTTCTGCGTAGAGTTTTCAAGTTCTCTCCCCACTGGTTTAAGGGATTTTCCCCCGAGATCTTCTGGTTCCCCTTCCATAAAAACTTTTTGAGGTTAACGGTAATAGTTAGTGTAGGGAGCTGTTGGCTCGAACGCATCTCATGCAGGGCTTGTAGGCCACCCTCTTACCCATTGTAACCCGGCCACCTGAATTAATGGCTTTAAAAGTCGCTTGATGACTTAGGCCTAAGGTGGTGCCTTGGGTATTATCCTAGCTGATTATTGTCCAGAAAGCTTCAAATAAACTGATAGCATTGGCTATTTTTGAAGAAAATAACAGGTTTTATAGTGTATAATAAATATATCGATATTTGAATAACCTATAAATGTATATTGGTATAAGTTGAAACATATTATTATAAAATAATTTATAAAAACGTAGAGTTTTATTTACTATTATTGAATTATTTGTAATTTAAGCAGGATCCTTTCACAAATATGTATAAGATAGTCGGTGTTAATTGGCAGAAGTGGCACCACATACAAAATCTGTTAATAATTTAGTTGTAGTATGGAAACACCCAAGTGGGTGCGCTACTGAAATTTCACATGGCAATTATAATTAAGCCTAATCAAGGGAAATGTAAATCTCGAATACCAATTATTGCTCTAAGAACTTCAACGTCACTTGCCAAAAATGTCTAAATGTCAGATAATTAGCTTTCGAAATTTCGCGCAGTGTCGCTCTCGCAACGGTTTCTCGCGCGCACGTCGAGAGCGAGAGACTGAAGGTACACTAACAATCGAACTTTGTTTCGATCGAAAAGGCACCGGCGCAGTCGCGTTTCGCTTTCGAGAGAGCACGTCCAAGAACTGCCGGCGGCCCAGCCTTGTATAACAGCCTACGACACCCCACTCGAGTCTATAGGAGAGCCAGTTCGTCGTATTCTTCCGTTTTCTCTTCTGCATGAGATCGAGTATTTCCTAATCCCGCTCCCACTGCCTCCCGCCCTTCTGACGATAGAACGGCGCGCGCTTCGGGTGACGGGGATAGCCCTTTCCACCAAATTTCCTCTCTCTCTCTCTCTCTCTCTCTCTCTCTCTCTCTCTCTCTCTCTCTCTCTCTCTCTCTCTCTCTCTTCCGCAGAGTTTCGCAGCCGGTGAGTTTCGAGTTTTCTCTTTTTATAAGGCAACGGTTCGACGCGACTCAAAGCAGAGGACGCTTGACTTTCGCGGAAGAAAGCGGTTTCCTTTCCTCAAACTCCGAGAATCGTCGCGGTATCGTATGAGGACAAAAAGGGATCACTGAGAAGCCGCTCCTCCAGCGTCGGTATCTCTAAAAGAGGGTGTATTGAGATTAAAAAAGAAGGGCCTTCGAAGAAGAACGGGATACTTGGAAGAGAAAGTTGGCATTGCTTGTTAACCCGTCGGAGAGAAAAAGCATTTTTTCTCGAGAATTTTCCAGTGTAAATGCCCAATATTCATTTGGCTCTTAATCAAGAAAGAAGGATGACGTTGGACGTGGAAGGCGGAGGATTGACGAGGCCAGTTTTCGGCTGTGGCTTCCTACCAAGAAGACGCAGTTCGGAGGAGAGCAACGCCACAAACAGTTCGTACGAAGAAACGATCAGAGTACATTCTCCGAGAGCAACAGGATTTCCTTGTAACGTCCTTCCGCCTGGGATCACCGTGTCCGCCTCGTCGCCGACGCCATCTCCGTCCCCTATAAACGCGGAGTGTCCCGTCACTGTCCACTCAAACGGAGCCATGATCTTGCAACGGAGCCCGAGTACCCACAGTGGACGAAATATCCGGAGAAATACCAGCGGAACCCGTCTGGGTCCCACGTCGCCGAATCTAAGTACCAAGTCGGGAAGCGGCGTCAGCCGTTCCCAAAGTTTGAGGACGCCGAGAAGCAGACCATCCTCCCACGATTCAACTCAAAGGTTTCGAAACAGGATCGCTAGTATCCCTTGCGATATGACCATCCCGGGTGGAGGAGGATATCACAACAATAACAATTACAACAACGAAGGCCAGCATTCGTCGAGAGCCTCTTCTAATAACTCGTTGCCTTTGCCGGTTGACGAAAACGAGTACACGAGACTGAGAAACTTCACCGTCAGCTCCAAAGGACTTATCAATCGCGGTGACTCTTTCAGGTCGAAAAGCAGGTCCACTCACAGTGTTGCCTCGAACCACAGTTCGCACCTCCATTTGGTTCCCGGTAGCGGAGACCACGATTTAACTTTACCAATGAGTCAGCAAGTGTCACCCGTGTCATCTTTGGGCGTCCCCATCGAACAGACACGCAAAGGATCGCTCAGTCCTTCGATCAGGTTGTGCTCGACCGCCATAGTATCGACTCAACCCGCCAAAGAAGCGGAACCAGAACCATCTACTTTAGAACCAACCCCAGCGCCTGACCACAAGAGCTACAGGGTACTTGTGTTAGGCGCGTCCGAAGTTGGAAAGTCCGCGATTATCAAACAGTTTACCACCTCAGAATACATTTGTGCCTACGACAGCTCTCAAGGTAAGATACATTCGTATTAGATTTCATTTAAATTATTTTTCTTAAATGTCGTAATCCATACCTTTTTAGAAATTTTTCTTCTAAACATATCTTTCAAACAATTTTTTATTATATTACCTGCCCAATGTCTTCACTTCAACTACATAATTTTGTGGTGAAGATAAGAAACATTTATCAACTGCTTAAATTGTGCTTTATGATTTAATTCGATTGGTTACTGCTATGCCATTAGTCAGGGCTAGTAGTCGGTATAATTCCAGCTTAATAAGATCCAGGGTGGGAGGCTTGTACTGTTGTAAGAAGTTAATTTTTGTATTTCACATTGCCAACAATTCAAGGGAAGGGTTCAATTTTAATGTAAACTACTTCGAAGAATGTAATTAACAAAATTTAGGAATGTAACTGAAACTACAGCTTTAGAATGGTAAGGCAAATATAGAACCCAGCTTCTTGATTTTGTAGTTTTTGGATAAAGACAAGTTAAAAATTAATTACCTAGTTATTTCACGAAGGTTTATTTAAAACAAGCTCATCTTAAGTCATTATTTTAAAATATTTCATAAGATCTAGTTATTTTAATAAATATTTACAGAACTATATATAAACTGTATGCATATTTATTTGTGGACAAATAAATCGGTCATAACAATTACCTATTTGACTCTCCGGAACCATAAAATCAGATAACCTAAAGTATTTTTCTTACCGACTGCTGAAAGGTCAAACTATCGATTTTAATTCAGTTGCATCGAACATATATCCCATTATCCTAATTATTGTTAAGAATCAGGTCGAATTCGGATCGATGGGGGAAAACTGTTCTTTCTATTTCAGGTTAAAGCGAAATAATTAAATCATCTTTCGTCTTACGTCTAAAGTTAATTGGATTTTGATTATAAAACGAACCACTATTTTTATTCCAAACAAAAAACTTCTCGTGTCATTCTTTGTTTTTTTTACACTAGGAATGATTTTCTTTCTTATTAATGTTAATGGAGTTGCTCGAACCAAACGACGTGTCTTCACGCGAATGTAACGTGCAGTTGAAAATCTGATTACAATCCGGTGACCGACATTTTCATTGTCAATCAATAGGAAACTAAAAAAACCGATTTCGGACGGTGTAGCGAGACAAATTTCATTACACGAATAATTTATCATTTAATGTAATATTTATTTTATTTTATTATTTATTTACTAGTAACACTCGTAATGATAAAATATTATTTTTTTAAAAATAACGTGGCCTTGTAGTATTAATGTAGCTCTGATGTCTTACCTTTAAAAGTCTTAAGGTTGGTAATGACTTAAGAAACACATTACGACGGTTAACGTAGACGCAAAACAATCTGACCTATTAAGCTTGGTTTCCACTAGAGTGCGTCATAATGCATTTTTAATTTCGCGTGTGAAAACGATTGTACGTCCCTAAGTTGACTGACGCCTGCTGGTAAAAACTAAGAAATACATTTTTTTCTGCTATTTAATAACTGTTGCGTAAATTTAAATTATTGATACATATAAATGTTCCTTTTTTTAATTTTCAAGAATGGAAATAATTGCTATCTTATGGTTCTATTGGCACTTAGAAATATTAAAGAAATTTCCACACCTGACATTTAGAACACAAAACCTTATTCTACAATGTGTCTTCGAACATTTTTTGTCTGTATCGAGAGCAAGGCTTCGAAAGTATATCATTTCCTTGACACGTGCTCGCAGCTGTTATTCGCCCTTGCGTCAGAATCGGCTTCTTAAAGGTTTTCACACCTTTTTTAGGCCAAACTTTTGTTTATTTGCCAAATTTACCTCTTTCACTCGTTGCAATGTGGCAAGGCTCCGACTTTTAGTAATTTATTAAAAAGAAAAAACCGTTTTTCCGAGATAGTCGTGGCTTTTGATCTTGCGCAATGTTTACCGACATCTTGTTTCTTGTTACTTTGCCAGAAGTACGAGAGTTCCCTATATAATTGCCCGTTTATAACCCATTCATTTACAAGGTCATTTATTTTTTTCGTATGTATATCGTTTTATAGGTGGAAGGGATTTTGTTGATAAAAAACTGCATAACCTTTTTATTCTACATCGTAAAACTCCCACTGTGGCATGAATTTGCTGAGTTAACCGTGTTCACCGTGATCCAGTTTATCGTTCACTAAATGAGTAAGGAAAACCTGATACGTTCTTATTTTATACATCACATACGTGTGTTTCAATGAACATAAATTTTTGGGGAGCCCTTGAGATATCGAGCTGATTTGATTATTTCTAAGTGGAGGAGCACATGAGCAGAGCGTCACTTGGATTCTAAAATCCAGCTATTGATTTCCCCTTAGTAAAAAATAATTACATTCTTGGTATAGCCAAAAACAACCAACTGTATAGTTTTTTACTTTTTTAATATAACACTTAAAAGCTTCCACGGCAGAAAATTGAATAATTTTAGACAAGAACATATCAAAACTGGTTATTTTATTTCATTACTCCTGTAGTTACGGTAAAGTATTGAAAGTTGATCACAATTAGTATTTGCAGAAACAGGTGTAAGTAAAAATGGTATTCATCTTTTCCAATAGTAGATGGCGTGTCATTCTATTGCTTAAGTAATGTACGTAGAAATTATTTCGCAACATAAAATGTAAAGGGCCAGTTTTATACCCTCCTCCAAAGTTCATTTCTATAGCCAATCTGTTTTCATTTGATCCGAAATTAATGCTTGACCGGGGCCCGCCGCCTGCTTGGGTTTACAGAGATTTTCCTTATACTTCCTTAAGCAGAATGTCGTTTGTCCGACTCAAATTAGTTTTCTGAATAAAATATCAAAAGATGTCAAAGCGATGAATTTACATTTATCGTCTCGATAAATTTATTAAAATTTATTTTTGGGAAAATATGATTATATTTTTTTGGAAAGATGACGCTACAAAATTTGAAATTGTAAAACCTCAGATACAACTAGTAAATCGTTATACAAGCACGATGCTCCATTTTTAAACACCGAAATAATTAAGTCAAAATTAGGATTAATTCAAAATATTTGTTTATATTTATTATAATTATTATTCTATATGATTTATATTATTAATATAAATAAAATGACTATAAATTTATTATATAAGAATTATAAGAATAAAATAGAGGAATTATATTATTAATATATAAGGTTTATATGATTAAAATAGATGAATTGTATTATTAATATAAAATAATTATATTATTAATATAAAATAATTATATTATTAATATATACGAATTATATTATTAATATATAAAAATTATATTATTGTTATATTTATTAATATTATTATATAAATATTTTATTATTTTATAAGAGTTATATTTTTACTATATAAAAATATATCATTATTATATAAGAATTATATTATTATATAAGAATTAAATAATTTGAATATAGGAATTAAATAATTAGTATATAAAAATTATATCATTATTATATTCATATAAAAATGTTTGCTTAATATTTTCCCAGTCTTTTCATTTTCGGACTAATTTTAATTAGCACTTTAAAAGGTTTATTTGAAAAACGAGTTAGCTTTTAAAGACCTTAAAGGGAAGCCTGCCATTGGATAGATACGAATGTTGACTAGAGTCGTATTTCAGGAGATTACTTGAATTTAGTGCGCTTTAGGTAACTCGTGGAATATTCGCCGAAGGAAACATATCTCAGGCGGAAGCGCGTGCGTTTCTTTCTGGTCCAAAAGGAGGGCCTCTGGGACGAAATTAGAAAGATAGTTTTTCAAGCGAGAGAAGAAGAGCGAATGCACGAGTAGGGGTTGACGCTCATAGAAATTTAAGTGAGCTCGACCTCTCACCTGTCTCGACGATGACGCTTATTCGCTTTTCTCCCCCCCCCCGTTTCTCTGTCTTAAAGGTTAAAAATAGAATCGCATTCTTCACCTCAACAAAATGTCTTATCCTAAAATTAACTTTAAGATAGTAATCAACTGAAATTTTTGCAAAGGCTTAAAAACACTAATTTCTTAATAATAAAATCATCTATTACCACGCGCTTTGACTGGTTTTTAACGTAACTAACGTCACTCACCCTATAAATCTGGTGGCAGCAATGTATTAAAATTAAAAATTTCGCACTTCTTTTCTTAAATTATTTTATATTTACGAAACACAAACTTATTAAGCTAATTAATGATTTATAATAATGAAGTAAAACAGAATTGAATCCCGATTTTGAAGCACACGCCGATGGTATTTTCCTAAAACTATACGATGATTTTCGCGGATAATATATACTTAGTTATTATCTTGAAAGACCGATACTAATTTTCGCATGCAAACTTTACGCAAGTTTTGATATTTTCAGAAATAGCCAATAGTTTGCAAATCAAATACTAATTTGCGCAAGATTTTTGCAAAATTTTATCAGATATTGATAATTTTAATTCAATTTACCTCAGATATCATAGTTTGCAAAATATACTATTTTGCGCAAGGTTTTTGCAAACCCTTCCACGATTGTGTTTTCAATTATATATACCTCAGATATCAGAGTTTGCAAAAATATACTATTTTGCGCAAGGTTGAAAACACCAATAATCGTTAAAAGTTTGCAAAAACCTTGCGCAAAATAGTACATTTTTGCAAACTCTGATATCTGAGGTAAATAGAATTGAAAATATCAATATCTGATAAAAGTTTGCAAAAACCTTGCGCAAATCAGTATCTGGTTTGCAAACTATTGGCTATTTCTGAAAATATCAAAACTTGCAAAAAGAGTTTGCATGCGAAAATTATTATTGGCCTATCTCCGAGAGATAAACACGAAGATTGATATTTCAGGGGCGGGTTGTACTATGGAAACCAATGAATATAACGGTAATAAACTGAAGAGCTGCAAACGATTTATTCTGTATAGCTAAACCCAGAATTGTTTTATTTATTCTTAGGGATAATCTGTTCAAAATTAACCATACACCTAACAATAAGCTCCATCATCCTGGAAATATAAAATCAGTCAAGTATATCTTTGGTTTCCCAAAACTGTCGTTTTCGACGCGATTAATGCATAAGTCGGTGAGGATTTGACTTCCTCACTTACCTCGCGGCTGAAAATTCAACATGATGCCCTAAATATATAAATAAAGAAACTATTGGCTCTTTTTGGGTGGTTTGTCCAGAAAATAAAATAATTTCAATTATCTGTCGATTATTGTTAACATAGGCTTTTCTGTTCTCAATCTATTTGAAGCAATTTAAATTCTGGAAAATAAAATGACAACTTTAAAATGAATAAGGTTCCACTTAAAATTGAATCAGCAAAAACCCCTCGTTCGAAATCAATATTTCTGCCCAGTCGTTCGATATTGTATATGGCGTGACGAATGCGAAAATAAAAGGAGCTTTGACATAATGTTTCAAACGCTGCTTTGGCCGTTGCGAAAGCGGATTCAGACTGAAAAACAAATCTCTCGCAAAACAAAAGCGGCGTCAATCCATTTCCTCTTTCACTTCGAAATGGACGCATTCGCTTTCCGCGTGTCACGACGCATTCTGATTGGTTCCCTCCGCACGCTCGCGACTTTTAAAGAGCCTCAATTCAAACGACAAAATATAAAACAAGTTGGGAAGAACGAATAGACGATTCAAGCAAACGTACTCAGAAATTCACTTGAAACAACCGTGGCGTGGATGTGCAAACTTCTTTTGTTACTCGAGCTTAAAGGAAGTGGGAGTTAATTTAGAAAAATCGTTTGCTTCGACACGATACGACATATATTTCACGTTTCTTACGACGTAAGTCTATGTATTTGTACCCCGCTGCTCCGCCTTAAGTACTACAGCGGCCTACGAGACTAATCAGGCCGGGACAAAAGTGCCCTTTGCGAGACAACGTTCGGCCAGTGAGACAGCCATCATGACTGCAAACAAACGCCCTCATCATGGCTCAACAAAAGGCGACACCATGCGCTGCCCGAAACCCACCCTCGCACAGCTGAGGACTAGAGTGACTTATTCTTCCACTGCAAACTACCCTCCCCAGTAGGGTATGGAACACCCCTGAGGTTCCAGTGACCCAGCGGTCCAAGCCCAACGACCCAGAACGCCGGGTATGGAGCCCCCCCAAAGGCTCCAGTGACCCCATCAACCCACTATAGATAGGGACAGTGGGAACGTTTCTTACGACAATCATCCCTATCTTCTGTTAAACGTGGTAGTAAAATTGTAAATATATATTTTTTAATAATGGAAGTTAATACTCATTTAAATGGTGCCATAAATATGGCCGGATTTTGAAAAACGATAAACATATCGCTAAGGAAAGTGACAATGCAAATAACACGTTAGGCCGAACGGAGATTTTTAAAAAACCGTAATGTAATTAATTAAGATAGATTGGTTTATATTGGGAAAATGAGTTCCTGATTATCACCTTCCCTGGATCGCATTAGCGTATAGACAACTTTGCAGTAGACATATCTTAATAATACTTCGAAGAAAGGATCGAAAGTCCCCATATAGAAAATGTTATTAAGTTTTTATATTTCGCTATTTAAACGATATTAGAAAATATTCGATTAACCCTAAATGATATTTTACGATCACTCTACCGTGAACTCACTGTTTTATTAATTATTACCTCTAACATATGTTAACCGACGTTATACTGCGGTATATTTAATCGAACGCTATTTTAATTGATGGAATTAGACCTGTGTCGACCCTTTGTTGATTATTATTAATATTATTTTTAAGGGTTTTGCTATCGTTATTTTCTATATGATATTAATATAATTATATAAGAAGTAAATTTAGAAAACCAGCATTGATGAATAACTAAACTCATTTGATTGGACACTAACCAGATTAAAAGATTTATATTGACAAAATCCCAATAAAAGCTGTCAAAAATGAGATATAATTAAATTTGTCAACATGGTTTTTTATTACGAATTTCATAACTGCGCCGTTTAAAGCCAGGAATGTGACAGCAAAAATATATTTTGGACAAGAAGAATCGAACCAAAACTAACCTTAAATCACGGTTGTGACTTTGCATTTGAAAGCCTAGAAAACCTTAAGAAAAATCAGCAACCAGCTCCAACAATTGAAAGGCAATAAATTCGTAACTATCACGAAAAACTGGAAATATGAAAGATTTTGACATGCAATCGGAGGATCTACAAGACATTTTAAGAAAAATTAAAGAATAAATTAAAATATTATTATTAAGGAAATAATAATAATAAAACAGGTTGTGTTCGTCTTTCTATGATGGCGGGTGCACACTGGGGGCACCACTCCCACAGAGAAAAAACGAGGAGGACTATACAATCGCCTCGCATTTAATCATAGTAGAAACTCGCCTATACATTTATTTTTATATTTTTCCGTAAAGATTTTTTTTATTTAAATATATTACACCTAGAATAAAGAATTTTCCGTGTTATGTTCAACGAAATTAAAATTTTATTTATTTTAAAAATAATTTAGTTATCGCAAATTTTTAAGCAAAATTATATATACTTTGTGAAAAACAATATTATCCCTGGAAATTAAAACGTTTTTAGCCAAATTAATTGTTATTCATGATGAGAAAACTTTGATAGATCTCTTTTCACATTAACAAAGCAGATTCACGTATTATATGAACGGCGGAAAAGATCACCTGTACGCTCCGGCGAAAAGCTAAAATTAAAAGACCGGGGTCGAAATAAAAAGAAAGAAAAAGTCATCCTAAACAATTTCACGAAAAACTGCCTACGTGCAGTTTCGAAGTCGCGAAGACTTTGGGCAAATAAAACTCTGTCTCTTGATTTTTAGTCAATAGTGCGCTTAAACACAAAAGCGAAAGATGCCAAGAAACGTGATCCCAGCAAAGGCTCAAATGTTGAATGCTATCGAGCGAAGTTTGAAAGAAATTGCTTCTGGCTCGATTTTTCTCTATTGTCTAAACGTCTCTCGCTCTTTGAATTGGCTGCTCGCAGAAAAATCTACAAACAGACGAAGCCATAAAGCTATAATCTGTAAAAAGAGTCACTTCGAATTTGATCGTATGCAAACGGCTTTGTGTTAAATTCAATTTCATTGGGTGATATTATTAGATCATTTCTATTTGTTAGCTTTATACAAAAATGGACTAGTTATTTACACAAGCTACATCTAGTAAGATTCAATATTCTTATTTTTATGACTATCAAATGAAATCTACAGACTTTGTGTGGACACTGCTATTTTGAATAAACCATGGAAAACCATGGTTGTTTACTAGGAGGCAGTATTTTTTTGCATCTAGTTGCAGCTTTAAATTGATATTTTAGAGAATACCATTTTTTTGGAGCTACATGTAAGCATGATAGCCTACGCGAAGAGTATTGGACGAAATTTATCAATATTTTTGAGTTTTAAAACCAGCAATGAGGTATTATTTCTTTAGTGTACACAAAAATGTGGTTTGTTTAGAAATTAGCCTGAGTAAAGTTTGGCACTACATTTGAATATGACCTAACTTAATCCTCTTTATACTCCAAACGGAGAAAGCACTAATAGTCTTATACTGTAAAATGAAGTACAAAACGTGGAAGCAGTACCAATAACTATAACCATAGCTTGTACTTTATTCGTTAATTTAATTTCAAAGTATTAGAACGATTCAATTGGCAGTTGAAAAAAAGATACTGGGCTATGTCACATTATTTGACTTGTAAGCCCTACTTTCTTAGTTTCTAAAAAAAATTATACATCGTGAGTCAGTTTATATTACAAATTAAAAACAAGAAAAACATCAATAATCCAATTATTATACCATTAAAATTCATTACTTAAAATTTCAAATCTCAGTTTCTTTTTAGAACCAATATAATCAGGACTATTACCAGATGATAAAAAATAACTCTTGATTTTATCGTTTGTAATCTTTAAATAACATAAAATATTCTTTTAAATGAAAAATATATTATCCAAGATAATTTCGTTTGTGTACTCCCTAGACTGTAGACAGCGTGCCGTAGTCGGTAGAATACCCATTTCTATTTTTCACTAAGTTAACGTTGGTTTTAAAAATAGAATGAGCGTGCGTAATGAGTCGCAGAAGACTGCTGAAACGACGGAAGATAGAAACGAGGTCTTTCTTATTTTAAGAATAATATACCCTGAAACTCACGAATACGAGAAGCGACAGAAACCCACTTTCGCCTAAAATAAAGAACTATCTTTATTTGCAGAAACACACTGCGGATAGACCAGTTAGTTACAGTTGAAAATAAGTTAACTACTAAAGATAATCGATAAATAGTTTAACAATAATTTATTGCTCATTTCCATATAAATCGATTAAACCTTAAATACACCTTTAAATAATAACTCAACTGTGATCAAATCTCGCTGTTATTACTTCTCTATATGCTTGGAGGAAAGCATTTGAACCTTTCCGAATTGTGATAAAACCCTAAATTGTCAAAGTAACATTACCCAAAGTATTTAAGTAATTAACCTTACTCTTTTAAAGTCACTCAGCAATTGGAAATTTAATTGATTGCTGTGGCTTCAGCCGCTTTTAATAACGCGATTGTAATCAATCAAACCTTCCAGTTTATTTCCGATGTGATGCTATCTTTTTCGAGATGGTTTCGAACGCCCAATTTGTTAGCTTCGTTTATATTTATCAAACATATTGTTAGCCTCAAATCTTGGAAAACAAAACCAAGCAGAGATATAGAAACTCTTTAGTGTGTTGGTATCGCATTGTTGCACGCAATGAGACGCGACAAAATGGACAACAATACATCCGCGATTCCGGTGAAGCGTCATTAGCCTAAACATCCAATTAGGGTCCCTTCCCTCTAATGGCGAGAACACGGGCAATCTATTTTAATGAGCAATTCTCATAACTGTAAAAATTAACGATGCTGTAGCCATTTATTGACTAACAACAGGCCGCCGTTTGTGGTCTTCAGTTAAAATTAAAGTGCAACAATTAAATTTCCCAAATAAAGGGATCCGTATGACAATTAACTAATTTTTAAATATTTGGGCTGATGAATGTGTTTGCTTAGTTTGATAGATAAAATTTATTTGGTGTACTATTATCCTAGCTGATTCATATTATTTATTAGTATTATTATATTTCATGTACTTTGCCAGTATTTCAAAAATGGATGCGGAGCAACAATATTCTCACCAAGCATTAATTTAAAATATAGATTAAATTAAACTTAAGAAATCCAATTGCACTGTCCCTAAATTTGAAACACGAAATGTAATAAATTTTACAACGAGAAATAAATTACTCTGTTTAGTATCACGGTCGATTTTGGACCAGGCTCTAATTTGGGTGGCAGAAGGTCACCGGCGTGAGCTTCATATGAAGTTTTAAATAAGCAAAAAGAAACCCGTACATTTTGATTTTATAGTAGCATGTAGCTGACTCTGTGCAACACTAAAATAATTTTCCTTAAGTATAAAAAATTGATTCTTGGCTTAGCTGTAGAATACAGAGTAAATAAAGCAGTATTATTTTGCTCGCTACTTAATTAGTCACATTTGTGAAACCCGAAAGGTTTTAGGATATAAACTAGCCACTTAAAACCAAGGAATGCTATATAAACTCTCCGTTATCTATAGACTGCTTAGGTTTATAACACCTTATTATCCCTTTTACCTCCAAAACTTCGAAATTTTGTAGAGGCAGAATATTGATAGTAAACAATTTTTAAAATGTCTCGTTAAATTTAGATAATTTTCATATGAAAAATTAAGTTCATGGATTCATTTGTATGCACTATAACATTAAATTTATTAATTAAGATATCTTTTTTAAATTAGCTCCGAAAATCTTTTTGAAAACCTTGTAAATTTACTGTTAAGCAAATTCTATAACTGAAATATACGTGAAATTAATAGACTTTCCCAACGAATTTTATCGTAAAGGTATAGCTTTAATATAGACCAATTACATCGCTAAAATTTTCACCCAGTCTTTGATTTCGTACACGGCCCAGCCACCAGGGAAAGGCTTGCATCTATACGTAAGTTGATGGTAAATCGTCGCGAAGAGGGCTTTCACTTGATTTGCGTGATTAAAGTTGACGTTATGAGTATCGAGCGTGACAACGTCGAAAACGATGGTCGAGTATTTTGCCTTTCCGCGAATTGGATGAACGTGGAATCGCAATTGCACATTCGCCATTCAAAAACGTGCTGCACAATTACGACTTACAATTGTTTGAGTAACGAACTCTCCAATGAAAGACGTGGGTTTAGTCAAACCGGAATCGTATAAATGATTGTAAAATACAGTGATGGTGTAAGGATCTTTTTAGGGCGCCTTAGAAGGAGTTTTGCGACTTTTTCATTTACAGAAGCTAGCCAATTCTGGTGTTTCATCTTCAAGTTTTTAATTTCAATTTTCCCTGAAATAAATAGTTAGAATTTTAAGGAATCTAAAATTTATCGCGATACGTATTTTTAAAATTTCGGGTTCCATTCAATATCAAAGTAGTAGATGATAATATTGACTAGCTGAGGAAGGACCGCGGTTCAAAATCTCCTTTTTTGTAAATAAAATATTTTTTAACTCTTTTTAGTATTAGTATTTTATAAATATTTTAATAATATCAAAGTGTTTAAATCTCCTATTGCCGTCACTGTTCATGAGCAGCGATGATTTCATAGTGGGGGATAGGATTTTGCACCACACAATAAAGGGAGTACATGGGAATTTTTTAATCTACAGGTATCGATAACGTGTCTTATCCTAGGATGTAGTGAGTTTTTGATTTCACATCTCAAATCACGCAACAAAGGGCTTAGTTGGGAAATCCTATTTAATGTAGCTTCTTTTGTTAAAATATAGCCTTAAACGAAAAAAAATTACAACAAGACAACTTCAATGCAAAGCCAAATTAGTCAAAATGACATATCTCAATTTTGTCTGAAACGCTAAGCGTTTTTTTTAATTTATTCATATAAACTGAGTAAATTTTACCGAAAAACCTTTAAAAAGTTGAATTTTTTTAACTTTAAAATAATTTTTATAGCGATTTGGTTTTTTTAGTAATTGTTAAGAATGGTAGGTTACACTGAAAATAATGGAACATATTACTCTTAAAGCATGTCTACAATATTCAAGGGAAAAATAAAGCAATTTATTCTAATAACTACGTTTAAAACCAGAGATGGAGCTGCAATTATTACATTTTGCTTTTACAAAGATTACTTTAAAATTTACAAATATCACTGGCGTTTGCATTCGCTGTAGTCAAATCCTGCACGAAATTTCAGTTATAAATTTTAATTTTTAGCTATAATCGCGAGAGGCGCTGATATCGCGTTTTGACGTTCAGCCCGCGCAAGGGCTCTTCCCTGAACTGAGCGATGTTGCGTGTTCCGAGTGTTATCCGCTCGCGAGTAAATGACCTTCCCCGGCTGAAAACATCCGCGCAAATGGCGTTTAAATCGCATTACATTTCGTAGCTACAAGCTGCCACTAAGAACGCTCAACCGCCGTTCGATTAGTGCATTAAGCGTGGCTTCCTTTCCCAAAATATTATCCTTCGGGTAAACACTCCAGGAGACGTAAACAAGGCTTAAGCCGGCCTTCCGACAACCACTTGGCCACGTCTCGCCTGTCACTTACGCCGTCGTAAGCCTTCTGAGGATTATCACTAACATATACCCTAAATTATTAATATTTTAAGCGCGCCGATTATTAAATTATACTGTCGCAATTTGCAAATTACTAATCCAATTTAGGCATTATCTAAGCGAAATGTTTTATGCTGAATTGGAAATTGACTTTAAATTCAAAACTTCTTTAAAAATTAAAATTGAATGAGAATATTGGAATTAGAAAATAAACTTAGATTCTATCGTTTTAGTAAGTAAGATTTTAAATATATTGTAGACATATTTCATGAATTAATACGAAAATCGTTTTATTTGATGGTCATTTGGTGAACCATTTATTAAGTTTAAATGATTTCGTAAAAATATTGGGTTTTACTTCAAGGAAAGAAGAACTAAAATAAATAAAATCTTGCAATTGACATTGAATCCAATAAAATTAAATAACTGAATATTTTCTTAGATCAAATTCCGCGTTAGTTAACACAAAATTGTTTGTGTTCAATTTCTAAAATATTTAGAAAGGAATTTCTCTAAATAAAATTTTTCACTTTTTTTAACGCTTTGTCTATGAACAAAACCACCAAATTTTCAAATAACAATATTTATAATTCAGCCTTTTAAGATAGTAACAGTTAATTTCCATATATTTATAAATAATAAGATTAAATTTTAGTCAGAATATAACCCAGAAATTCTGATTTATCATTAACAATACCAAATAGCGAACCGTAGATTTTTAAGCTTTATAGGTTAATTGAGTTTTGAACTTTAAGCAAATGATAACTGAATAAATATAGTTTCTTGAATTAAGATCTTTTTCCTGAATTTATCGATTTTTCTTCCCACGGACATGACGAAAAAATGGGTTTCAAACTCAAGCTTTATCTAATATGAGGTATATGAAAAAAGTGAAACCCTAGTTCGTTTCATGCAGCCTTGTTTTGCTGATCTAACGAGCCAATTTACGGGGCTCGTCTCGAGAGAGCGGATAAAGTAGACGTTCTGGGATAAAGGAAAAGGCGTTCCAACCAGTCGCGTGAGCTTATTTGCATAAGGAACTTCGGAATGAAGGGAAAATCTAATAACAGACTATGGAAAATCGTTCGCAGCACCAGCGAACGCGGAAAAGAGACAAAGACATAGATTGGTTCATTTGCTTTGGACAGGCCATCTCCGCCGGCGAACTCGCCAAGGAAACTCTAGTTTGTTATTGTTAGACGATGTGTTTTTTTCAGAGGGTCGCCGAAAAATTACCAAACTTTTTATTACAGAGACTAAGCGCGTAGCTTAAAGAAGAATAGTGTATTAACAGAAAAATATCATCAGAGAAGTATGCATTAAGTTCAGAAAATGAAACCGGGAAAATTTGCACGTTCGAATGGAAGGGATTGTCTTATGAAACCATATAAAACTGTTAAGATCGCCTTACGAAGAAAAAAATTGAATTACACTGGTTTGTTAACTTTTTAATTCATCAATTGCGTTTATTAAAAGCCAGTACCTTTACAATAATTATTTATACGTTCAAGATGATCCCTTTTACGTCTGTAGACTGTATATGGTTATAAAAATTTATATAGCCTTCAAAACGCTTTGTAAATGTCTCTTGAAAAATATTTTTTGTAAACTACCATAATTCTTCCGCTTAACTAATCATGTATTTCCACTTATTTTTAAAAATTAAAATTAAAATAAATTTTTCTACCATTTTTAAGAACCTTTTAACTTTGTAAAAATTGCTTTCCAATCATAATAAATTTCAACTACTGGTTTCAAATTAAAAAAAAATTGCCTTAGTTTGAGCACCTCATAATTATTTCTTTATTTTTGTAAATTTTATCTAAAATCAATTTTAACGTAATATTTTAGAAATTTTTTTATACGTAGTGTATAAAAAAACAGTAATTATTGATTTATCACTACTGTAGTAGTAGTGATAAATCAATAATTACTGTTTATTTAGCAAAACATCAAAACCTTTAATTGAAAAAATTGTTTCAATTTTAACAGATCATAGGAATTTTAATTTCATCAGTTGTTTCGTCGATTCAGTGGTTTGGTCTATTTTAAGATCAAAATGAGAGAAGCAACCTCTCAAGGTTAATAGGAATTCCAGGCTTTTGTTTTAATCTCGGTAATGTTTTATTTGTAATGGCTTTTCTCTCCGGGAAATTATCTCTCTGGATATTGAAACGACGAAAGATTGCAGATACTCGAGAAGCAGTTGTCGTTGCTTTAGATAAAATACAGCATTTCCTAACGTTTGTTATAGGCGAGAAATAGCTCGAATATTTGTCACTTGGAATAACTAGATTGTTTTAAATAAAACCAGATTTATTTCGGTGCTGTAATTGATGGCAAGTATACGAAGACCCTTAGTTTTCATTCGTATATTCAATGCATAATTTAATAAATATATTTTTGGTGGGAAATATCTGAGTGGGTGCTACACTCTAAGAAAAATGGTAAATTATTACAGAAAATTTGGTTTAAAAATTTATAAATAGAAAACAAAACCTATAAATTTGCTTATGCCGCACTGAGAAACCATATAATTTTTATTTTATGGACACTGTTTTAGTTAATAAAGAGTTATGAATAATCCCTAGTTAACGGTGTGCTTAAACGTGTGTTATTAATGGTGCTATTTAACTCTACAAAGGGCGTATTGAAACTTATAAAGGTGTAATTTAACTGAACTAAAAGGGGTTTTAACATCTTTAAAGGTGCTATTAAATTCTTAAAATTGGCTTATTACCACTTAAAAATTTGTTTTTTAATCATGAAAAAGGGAGTATTAACACTTTTAAAGGTGTGATTTAACTCTAACAAAAGAGCGTATTAACACTTTTAAAGGTGTGGTTTAACTCTAACAAAAGAGCGTATTAACACTTTTAAAGGTGTGGTTTAACTCTAACAAAAGAGCGTATTAACACTTTTAAAGGTGTGGTTTAACTCTAACAAAAGAGCGTATTAACACTTTTAAAGGTGTGGTTTAACTCTAACAAAAGAGCGTATTAACACTTTTAAAGGTGTGGTTTAACTCTAACAAAAGAGCGTATTAACACTTTTAAAGGTGTGGTTTAACTCTAACAAAAGAGCGTATTAACACTTTTAAAGGTGTGATTTAACTCTAACAAAAGAGCGTATTAACACTTTTAAAGGTGTGGTTTAACTCTAACAAAAGAGCGTATTAACACTTTTAAAGGTGTGGTTTAACTCTAACAAAAGAGCGTATTAACACTTTTAAAGGTGTGGTTTAACTCTAACAAAAGAGCGTATTAACACTTTTAAAGGTGTGGTTTAACTCTAACAAAAGAGCGTATTAACACTTTTAAAGGTGTGGTTTAACTCTAACAAAAGAGCGTATTAACACTTTTAAAGGTGTGGTTTAACTCTAACAAAAGAGCGTATTAACACTTTTAAAGGTGTGATTTAACTCTAACAAAAGAGCGTATTAACACTTTTAAAGGTGTGGTTTAACTCTAACAAAAGAGCGTATTAACACTTTTAAAGGTGTGATTTAACTCTAACAAAAGAGCGTATTAACACTTTTAAAGGTGTGGTTTAACTCTAACAAAAGAGCGTATTAACACTTTTAAAGGTGTGGTTTAACTCTAACAAAAGAGCGTATTAACACTTTTAAAGGTGTGATTTAACTCTAACAAAAGAGCGTATTAACACTTTTAAAGGTGTGGTTTAACTCTAACAAAAGAGCGTACTAACACTTTTAAAGGTGTGGTTTAACTCTAACAAAAGAGCGTACTAACACTTTTAAAGGTGTGGTTTAACTCTAACAAAAGAGCGTATTAACACTTTTAAAGGTGTGGTTTAACTCTAACAAAAGAGCGTATTAACACTTTTAAAGGTGTGATTTAACTCTAACAAAAGAGCGTATTAACACTTTTAAAGGTGTGATTTAACTCTAACAAAAGAGCGTATTAACACTTTTAAAGGTGTGGTTTAACTCTAACAAAAGAGCGTATTAACACTTTTAAAGGTGTGGTTTAACTCTAACAAAAGAGCGTATTAACACTTTTAAAGGTGTGATTTCACTCTAACAAAAGAGCGTATTAACACTTTTAAAGGTGTGGTTTAACTCTAACAAAAGAGCGTACTAACACTTTTAAAGGTGTGGTTTAACTCTAACAAAAGAGCGTATTAACACTTTTAAAGGTGTGGTTTAACTCTAACAAAAGAGCGTATTAACACTTTTAAAGGTGTGGTTTAACTCTAACAAAAGAGCGTATTAACACTTTTAAAGGTGTGGTTTAACTCTAACAAAAGAGCGTATTAACACTTTTAAAGGTGTGGTTTAACGCTTAAAAGATGCGTCATAACTGATTAAATTGCGTTTATACACACTGTGAAGGTGTAATATTACATGGATATATTTTGTTTCACAGACTGTGCAGAGTGCTTAAAGTGTTTTATTTGTTTGGTAAAGGTGTTGAATCAGGGATCGACTCACTGAATTGTAGTTAAATGGCGTTAGAACGGTGTGAAACAAACCCTTATTTCTGGGAATGTTTATCTTATCTAAACATTTGTTTAGTGTGAAGTCAAACTATTTTTACACCTTTAAAAAGTAACTCCCTTTTGGAAGTGTTAAAACGGTGTGAACGAGGTGTATCACTTTCTTAACATCTTTTAAACACCCTTATTTCTTAGAGAGTACACGTCATTACTCAGGAACATAAATCAGGCTTACAATCTATAAATGATCGGACGTTTTAATTAAAAAGAAAACAGATTTCACTTACTGTCATATTGAAAAGACAAATTTTTATATTTTTACTTACATTACCATTATTTTTCTTCGCGAGCTTGATTTGTGAGGTCATTGTTTATCAAAAACAAAAATGATACAGGTAAATTAATATTTCTGCGTTGATACCAAATTCAATTCAGATTTAAAGTGAATTGAGTCTTTAATTAGGAAATTCTTAATAAATCGTATGTTTTTGAACCAAAAATATTTGAATATAAAATAATATCCTTGGGGATTGCACCGAAGGTGGATTTTAGATACTGAATAAAACAAAGTCTTTTGCTTTGCGTAAAATGCTTGCCTAGATGCAGTCTCAGTATAATTTCAAACCCCACTTTTGAGAAATCATCCTACAGGTTTCTGCTCGAGATAATTATCTTTTTTAAGTCGGAAGGGTCAGAAGGTTTTGCCAGATTGGAAATAAATAGATATAAGTCCGAAACCGTACTCTTATATCGTTTAAATTTTAAAACAAACCATTGTAAAGAGTAAAATAACGTTTTCTTATTAATAAATTCATTAATTAATTTATTGATTAGATTACAATATTAAGAAAAATAGTTTCTATCCATGTAGGACACCTAAACAGTAGACAGAGAATAAATGCCACGTTTTAGAAAACACGGAATAAAGGAAGGAAGGTATCATTCTTGCTGTCACTAGGGGCAAAGAAACGGTACTGCCGAAAAATAAACACCCACGATCACGGTGTTGAACCTCAGGGCTGCTTTGAAATAGAGGCGCCCACAGTTTTCCGCGAAAAAAATGTCCATAAACCCTACTTACTCCAATCTATTTAACCCTTCATAAAGTCTTAGCTTTAAACATAACAGTTAAAGTACATATATATAACAACGACACGTGAAGTTTAAAAGCACGTCCTACTCTAACTTCAGGAATGTCCCGATCCACTAAAGAGGTTAATATTCTCACGCCCCTTAAGTAACATCCGAATGTTTTTACGAGCTCTTAAATGTAAGACCACGTTTGTTATCTCTGGCTCTGCAAAATGCATTTGAAATATCCTTCGCACTGACTTTTATAACCCTTCATTTCGAAAGCGAAGAGTAGCCTTCCCCGAGAGATCCAATGACCCACTTTCTGGTCCATTGATCCCTCGCGAGCCTCCGTTTCGAGCAGAACCCACTTCTCTCTCCCCTAATGTCCCTATCTAGGCTAAAATCACTGGCCGAAAATAAAATAAAGAGTTTTTCAAATTCTGTTGGTTTTCTTTAAAGAGGACTTCTAATTAACGAAAAAGTTTTCTTTTGTGCACTGAGATTTTTCAAATAAACAAGTGCCGTCTGCTCCCAAGGATAAGTTTAAAACTAACAAATTATTTCTCAAGACGAATGCTGTGCAGATCTTACGTCTAGACTCTTCGTGTCTGTAAAAATTTGCTTAATTAGTGTAGAAAATTACCCCAATCTGAAAAATCTATTTTTAAGGGATGCGAAAAGCCTAGAAGATTTAGTTGTTAAGAGTATAGTGTAGTGTTGTTAATTTTCGGGAAAAATAAAATGTGGAAACTTTTCCGAAAATCGGAAAAATAAAAAGATTGAAACATAAATTACTTTTTAAGGGTTTTTAAACAATATATTAGACTTATCATGAAATTAAATCTTTTTAAATTTTTTTTCGGAAAAATACGGAAAAGTTTCCGAAAAAAGGCGTCGGTCATTTTCCGGAAAATATTCTAGTATAGTGATAAACTAGATGAAGTAGAGACATTCAAAATTAATTGAATGTCAAATCCAAACATTATTTTCTTAAAAATAAAGGTACTCAACCAAATTTATTCAGATTTAGTTGAAGCTAATGGTGGACGTGGCAAGATGTGTGAAACAGCTGTTGCGAAAAAATTCGACACTTTGGTTTTAGCCAATTGAGGAAAATACCCAGAAAGGTTTTACTTGAGTTTAAAAAAATGGTTTGTAATTATAATCAAGTAAGCTAATAAAAGAGGCACCACCCTAGGTTCAAGTCATTTAGTGATTGTTATTGCCTTTAATTCAGGTTTCTGGGTTAAATTGCGTAGGAGGGTGGTGGCAAGCCCTTCATGCCACGCGAGCCAACAGCAACCTACATGTATTATTACCGTTAACCTCAACAAGTGTTTTACGGAAAAGCGAAACCGAAGAAGCCAATGGAAACCCTTTAATCAGAGGAGAGTGCATTAGCAATCTCTACGGCAAAGGTGTTTCCAGTCAGTGCCCCAAGCCGGGATCGAACCCGGCTCCTCTTATTACGAAGCGAAAGCGCCACCCAACGGTTTGTTAAAAGTAACCCTAAAAACACAGCAAAGAAAAATACATCAAATGATCAATTGTTTATCTTTTAAACCTTTCGGAGAAATGAAACATAATTTTTCTGGTCAAAACAAAACGTCCAAATAGAGTCCTAGAAAATATAAAGGCGTAGACCTACGCACTACAAAGTTTTACTTTTGACTTCAGAGTATTTTTTAAGGGACATCTAGAAACTAGTCATTTTAAATGTTTTTTTTAGCTATCAGTAATAATAATATTTATCTAAACGAAATACCAAAAAAGTTACCAAATTGTAGATAATTTTTATATTTGCCTCTAGTCACACTTAAGAAATATATAAGAGTAATGTAAATATTTTTCTTAGAATCATTTGGTAGGAGCGTCTGACCTCATTATTAGTGGTTGATTAATGACCTACGACAAGGATGTTGTTTTTTATATCTTTAGTAAGAAATTCAGGTCAATCGTATCTTACAAAGAACTGCTCAAATGCAGCTTACTAGATGGCAATCCATAATATAACATATTGCTTTTTTTCTGGAGGGAGTCAAAACTTTCCACGATATTCTTAGTCCAGCTTTTCTTCTTTTACGATAGCGCGGATTTGTGACTCCCGATAATAATAGCATACCTGAGGTTGGATGTAAAAACAAACCTCAGTTGTGCGGCGTGGCTCCGAAGGTATGAAGAGTTCTAGATTTGTGCGTGGAACGATATTGAGCTTGTAAAAAAAGTATAACTGGAGTCTAGTGTGTCATCGACCGGCAAAACTAATGGCACGAATTTCCCTAGTGCCACACCCATCAAATACACTCTCTTTTTTATGAACCTACAGCACTGGGCACGATATTCTCATATTTGAGCTGCGTACTGGGTCGTTTAGAGTCGTTAAGAGCACTAATATTTCTGCTAGCGCGAGTCAAATGAGTTTTTTTTTTCAGACAAAGCTTTATAATTTGTAAGGGTGGGTACGCTAGCCCTTAGCGGGGGTAGAACTTAATAAGCTCTACCACCGCTCAGCTTATCAAAATTCATCGAAAATATGTTCGAGCCCCGTGATTGGCCATGAAAAATGCCTTCGTCGGTTTTGATTCAGAATATTAAAATTTAATTAAATTACAAATAATGTATTTGTCTATGTAAATGTGATAACTATTCTAAGCAGATATGCGTTGAATATAGAGTTGAAACCAGACATTAAATAATTTGAGACCAGTTTGAATCCAGGTGAAATCTTTAACAATAAATAATTAAAGTTAAATTTATTTTTTCAAAATGAACACTAAATGATTTAACTCCTATAAAATTACCAAAATATCAAACTATGCTAAGAAATGGACATGATTATGTGCTAAAGAAAGCCTTTTAAACGTTAACTATTTTTTAAAAGACACTTTGGACCTGAATTAATGGCTTTAAAAGTCGCATGATGACTTAGGCCTAAGGTGGTAGCTTGGGTTTTAGCCTAGCTGATTTTCATTATTATTATTATTATTATTATTATTATTATAGAGCAACAGACTACTACAAAATTTTCTCATATAACAGTACGAGTTGAGCGTAAGTCCAAATTGGGGTGCCCAGCCCTTCTCGGAGCTTTCTATACAAGCGGCAGCACGAAACGCGAAGGAAGTAATAAATTTCGTCTGGCCGCGGCGTCCGGCCTAATAGCGACTGCTCCGAAGCCTAATTTGAAATTCCACCGGGATCAGAGGCCTGTCGGAGCTTGCCCTGTAATTAAAACAAAGGAATAAAAAGCTCGCGGGCTTTATGTTTCTACTTCGCCTGGCAGTTGATAAAAACAGCTAATGAGGTCCCTCTTTCATCTGTTTGCGCTTCATCTGCGGATTTTTGTGCCCTTATTAAATATGTGGTTGTCATGGAAATCGAAAAACGTTAGTTATTATTGCACGCGAAATAGAAACCAGATTAATTTGACTAACATTGTTTGAATTCATGTTAGGAATAGTAATTATATTGTGGAAGAGTTATTAGAAAAATTGTACGAGCTCTGGCCAGTCTCGCTATCGTCGATGTTTACATGTAGGCGTAAGGAAAACCTTTTAAAATAAATTAAGGGAAAATATACGATCTATACCATTCGTGAAGTGATATGTTGAAAGTAAAGCAGTTAAAGAGAAATCAGATTCTATAAAACAAATCGATAAATGAAATAGAACGTCTTCGATTTAATATATACATTCTCCTAATGTTAACAATATATGTGATGTTTTTAAGTTCAATAAAAAGCAAGTCATAAATTAACAACTGAAAACTGTGTTTTTTTTGCTTCTTTTTAAAAAGGTGAACACGTTTGACTTTAAAATTGCCGAAACTATTTTAAAGCACTACGAAGCAAAGTTTTCTGGTCGAGAAAATTAGTATTGAAATTGTAAATAGAAACATAAAAACGTTTTACTTGATCTAGGATTATATGAAATTAGATTTTGTAGCGTGGGCGCCCGCAGAATACCCAGTATTGGCCCACGATTTTCTTTTGGAATATAAGATACTTCAAAGTCTTTTTCTAAAGATTTTTTTACTATCATTCATACGCTGGGCTGAAGTCAGTAAATTCGGTTTAATACGAATGTGGGTTGACCATTTTTATTTCCTTTGATTTATTCTTTAGAAAATTGACGGACAGGTTTTTATTTTTCTAAAGAAAGAAAGGCAAATATAATCTTTATTTGTATCTAAAAAACGACTTATACCTGAATATATGTTACTTTTACAGATTTCCGAGTAAAGCCAGAGTTCCTACACAGTACTGATGAGCCTCAAAAGGGTGAAACCGGTCTACTGTTGGAATCTCTGGCTTAAATTTTGACTTTTGATAAACCAACTTATAATTTAAATTAAATTTTATAGATATACAAATAAAAAACTTTATACCTTCGGTGATGAAAATTATATTACAAATTTTTCTTGTATAATATTGGTTTTTCCTCTGGGAATAAATATTATATAATTATGTAAATGTTCAAAAAAAAAATAAATTCTTTCTATCAACTAATGCTAAAAGGTCCCATTTTTTCGGGATCACTTTTATCCGAATGAAATTTAATTTATTTAAAATATTTATACGTAACTTACGGTAAATTATGTTTTTTTGTCCCCCGGGTAGTAATAATGGATTCCATTTCTCATGCTATAAGTTAGTGAAACTTGTGAAGGAAATATTAAAGACTTTTAGCGTACAAAATAAACACTTTTTGTAATTTGAAGGCTTGAATAAGTTTTAAATATAGAGATAGACTGATATTTTCCTAACGGTTCTAATTGTGGAATTAAGCCAAAGAAAACCCATTAGTGAGAAATTTCAACTGAAGACCAATTTCACCATTTTTTAGAAAAGATTAATTTTGCGATAAATAGGAACTGGTGACAGAAGTGTTTTAATTTAAGACTTGACTCAAGGATTTGCTTTCAATTTGACCCTAGGTGTGAAAATAATCAGATATATTTTCTAAATAAACGAAATAAAATTATATTTCCTCGGAAGTCCTTCGACAATAACATCATATATCTGGTTACACTCAAAGTTACATTCAAATCGAGTTTTTTATATGGTAATACTTAACAAACATTTCGCCTTTTGAGTCGCTGATAACAATGCTACTCCGACGAACGCTAACTTTCACTTCAGTTATAGCACTCGTACGTTTATGAACGGTTTTGGTTTATGATACTGTCACAGAGTGATTGCAGAAACGGAAGTTTTATTATCGAAAACTCTCTCCTCACGATCTTTGTTGTCAGAAATGCAAGCGAAATGGCTATAGCTCCTAAACGAAGCTCGGGTATTTAAAATTGTAAATTTCATGCTACGATTCTACAGACCGATTTTTCCAAAAGAAGTTTTATTTTTACTTTCAAAAGATATTAAATTTTCAGTCATACCCGATTCATCTCAAGATTAGTTGAGTTACGCTTTGATATGGTCATTGGCAAAACAGATTGCCGTATTATCTTTAAAAAGATTAAGCATGTCATAAAAGGGAATGTTAGTTTTATTTATCTTATATTATGCTAATAAATCAAGTCATTTTTAGTCATAAAATGAACCAATTTAAATTAATTGATAAAGTAGAAATTACGACATTCCATATTCTTCAAAGGGCAGACGTTTGACGGCGGATCATCGCATTTCACAGCTTGGAGCCGTGTTGATTGATTCTTAGGGTAAGACATATGAAGCAGTTTCTGCTTCTTTGACTTAGTGTAAATTCCCGAGGTGTGCGCTTACACAAGGGGCGTTCCTCCAACATCGGAAAAGACGTTTTGTTCAAGAAGATTTTTCAAAACAACTCATTATGTTAACATCGTGAAAGCACCTATACTACTATAGTGTAAAATGTGCTTTAACATGGTGAGAGCTCCTACACTATTATAGCTGAGTCAGTGTAAAATTCTGATTTAAAATCAAATTACAGCCAATGGCGTTAATATCGGAACCACAGGGCCTGCCACGCTGGCGAGCCCTGAAGATTACGGTGCCCAAAAATATACCTGGAAAATGCAGTTCTAACGATAAGAAAGGGCCCCTGAGCCAGCAACATGGGCAGGCTTTTAAGACTTTAGTTAAGACAATTCATACTTGTAATTTCAAAAATACTTAATACTACCTTTGCTGGGCTGGTGTCTCTCCCTTTTATTGATTTTGTGCATCTTTCGTTTCTTCCCGAAGAGGTTGGTTGTTTCCAATTCACGTTAAGAAAATTAATATGCATGAACTTCACGTGCCATTTAAATTCCCCGGGTTAATAAAAAATATTTGTAGGTGTTAGAGCAGCCACAACGAAAAAGATAACGCCTTCCCACGATAAAAGTACTTCCAACTAAATTAATAGAAATAAAACAGGGTTGGGCGTTTTTGCGAGTATCACCGGCTCACGCTCCTTAAAATTGATTTAAACTAAAACCGTTTTCTATTCTTATGAAAATGTTTTACATTTTAACTCTCTTTTATGGTTTTGATTCAATTAACTAACAATTCCATTCCATGGCCCCAATCTTTTAAATACTAAGCGTTAACTCACTCAGATAGCTGTCGGTTATTATTAAATAGAAAAGAAACGTTTTTATTCAGTTGCATCCCTACATAGATAAAAATTCAATTACAATTTGTAATTTTCCAATTTTCAGGTTGGATAGTTGTATCTACGAATTTAATATTTCTAAGAGTAAATTTGAAATAGCGTAATATGTTATAATGCTTTTTCAATTTACTATTATTTGATTATAATTTCATAATTTCTAATTCTTTGTATTTTATGTTCCGTTTTAGTGAAAAAATCAAAATGGCGTCGGTGACGATTAGAGCTTCGAAACGGCTGAAATTTAATTTTAAATAATTTTTTTTTTATTGTTATACTGTTCTGTATATCCTGAAATAGGCAAGTGACTGATCTTCACTCAAAAAACTAGTAACGCTCGAAAAGGAGTGTGCTCTGCCCATCTTTATATAAACCCTTCCGCAATATATCTCTTTTTATAGGCGCATTTGGGAGGCTATTGGTTTCCTTCCCAAAAGCCATTCTTTGGGGGATCCTTATGGATTAGAAAATAAGGGTTTTACATTAACTCGTTCTTCTTCGCTTCGCCATGAGAATAGCCACTCTACATTTAATCTTTCTTTCGCCGTAAGAGGGAGCCTCCCGCCACGACCATTACCCTATTTTTTGCGTTATACGACCAATAAAGCCACTAACATTAAATATCATAGCAGCTGTCGCGTAACTTCAACCCCCTCCCCGTCACGTCGGATCAGATTGCGCCATTTACAGCCATCTAGCGGAAGTTTTGATCGCCACTAAGATAATACCGCGTTTAACGAAGCGTGCCGTTATTTTCGTCAGTGGGTAAATCTTCCTGTAATTCTTGCGATGCTTGTTTCGTCTACATAGCTAGCATACTCAAAGACTAATTAAATACTTTCCTGGCGAGCCTGACTTTACATATTAGCCGATTATATAGATTCAGGAATGTAATCATGGTAACTGAGAATATTACACTACAGCTATAGCCTCTGTTTTTATGATTCACGGTGGATACTCTGAACCCCCGGAGTGCAGCCCTGCCGGGCAAAGCACAAAAGCATTAACGATCAAATTTCTGAAATATCGTTTGGCCTGTAAATTGTTTAGTACCAGAATACAATTTGATTTGAAAAATCCAAGTCTACTATATAAACTTGAAAGAAGTAAGTTGGGGTATCTTAAGGCAAAGAAAGTTGGAATTTCGCGGGTTTTCTCCATATTTTGGTTTTGGTCGTTAATGCTTTTTTGCTTTGCACGGCAGTGCCTTCCCCTTTTCAAGGGGGAAAGATTTCGCGGGGAAGGCGGAGGTTTGACCTAGTTGTCCTCGGTAAGTTTAAATAAATTCAATCTTAATATTGCGTAGGAAAAACTACAATCTATTAAAAATATAATTAATTAAATGTATTTGATAATTAAAATGGAATATAAAATTATAATTATTCAAAACGCACGTGTCTCGATTCGGTTATCTTTTGCTCTCATGAAGCGAACCTAATGCGCAGTTTCTCTATACGTTTCACTGCAATGGCGAAATATCTGTAATACTTCTATCGCGACACAGGACTCGTGTACAGCAACCCAGTTAATAACCCCAGATATTTGTTCTGAATATTTAATCGGATAAACCGTGTTATTAGACATACTATCGATCTACGTGTTCGTTTTCTAGTCGTTAAAGGCGCTGATTATACGTTCGCTTCAATGGTAGTTCTTTTTTTTTCAATTTCGGTTCCTTTTCATAAATAAATGTTCGTGCTTTCGCGCCAGAATTAGTCCAATCAGTGAATCTGAAAAGAAAATCAAAGATTGGACTTCCTCGGTTCCCCTTTTTACATATACCACGTCTGGACGAGTTCAGATCAATTACTTAGCGCTATGTTCCGCGCTGGAATCTGGCAATTGCGCTCCATATCGATCCTCGGACTTCACATTCCGTTTCGGTTACAGAGGTTACTTATGACCAAAAGGTTTTAAGTACCAGCAAGAACGTACTTAGTTTATTGAAAATATGCTATACATATAGAATGTTTCCGTTTACAATTCTGGAAGCGTGTAGAATGTCTTATGAAAAGTTACTATAATATTTAGTTTGGGTAACTGTAATTACAGTTTATTATAACGATTAAATTTATTTTGTCTATCAGAAATTGTTGAATAATCAGTAGATACTTAATTTGCGTGCGGAGAAAGCAAAATTGTTAGTAGGTTATCAGTAACATATATCGGCGATATTAGATAAACAATTTAATATAAACTACCTTAAAATAAATAATGGTCAGCAATTCTCAGTTAAATGTTTTGAAAATCTAAGTGAAACTAAATGTGTTTCTAATAAATATTTTAAATATTTTAAAAAAGACCTATGGAAGTGCTATGTTATAAATTGCCCTTTATTTATAATGTTGAAATTCTAGAAACGTGTCATATTCATTAGGCAAATATAACGTTATTTTTATCATAAACTCTATTATGATTGTGTCATTCCGCGAAAAAAATATTTATATTTCTATATTTTGTTATTTGGAATTAACCAAAAAAGAGCAAACAAAAACCTCACACTGTTAACTGTTTTGATAAATTACAGATATGTGACAGAAAACTTTACAATAATGTAATCAATATAAGGAGAGGTTTTTCACTTTATAATATTGGAATTTTTTAAATTATATTAATATTGTCTTTTGAAAAATATAATTTCAGAAACACCAGTTAGCTCTTATACTGAACATATTGGGGATTTTGCATGTTTTTAACTCGTCTAATTTCTAGTAAAATCGCCTAGTGTGATTGTTAAAAAACCTCAAAAGTGGTTATGAATTTCTATTACAAACAAGGCTTAAAGTTGACTAGGCATCAAATCTTGCTTAAAGTCGACGATGCATCAAGTTTAGCTTAAAGTCGTCTAGGCACCAAGTCTAGCTTAAAGTCAACTAGGCAACTAGGCATCAAGGCTAGCTTAAAGTCGACTAGGCATCAAGGCTAGCTTAAGTCGTCTAGACATCAAGGCTAGATTAATGTTGATTAGGCATCAAGTCTAGCTTAAGTCGACTAGGCATCAAGGCTAGCTTAAAGTCGACTAAGCATCAAGTCTAGCTTAAAGTCGACTAGGCATCAAGTCTAGCTTAAAGTTGACTACAGAGATTTACAGATATCACTTAAACTAATAATAATATAAGACAACTCGGATATTTAAAATATTGAAATTTAAAAATACATATTATAATTTGAACTATTGAGTATTTAAATATAAAAATAGCAAATAATTTAACGTAGTTTTTAAAAATATTCGTTAACTTTTATAAACACTTAACTAAAAAAATAAATTTTAATCGTTCTTATAAATAATCGTATAATTTGTTGTTGCAATTCTTACACAAACGCTTTTTGAATTATTTTGAGAGATCGAAAAAAAATGCACGAATAAGAAGCGAATTTCTCTTGAAATTGGACCTGTCGTTTACTCTGTGGGTACCTTTGCCGAGCACCTCTTTAAACTCCGTCCCTTTGCAAAATAAAGAGTGTTTGAATGATATTAGCGCTGCCGGTGGGCAATTGGGAAAATCCGCAATTAAAGATAGAAGAGGTGGTAAAGAGAATGAGAAACGTTTATCGCAGAAGTAAATCCAATTGAACAGGCCTCCGTAAATGGGGAAAGAGAATCAGCTGACACTTTCAAAAGGCGACGATCGGCTGGTTATGGATCGCGACTTTCCAATAATTAATTCATAAGTTTTTGAAGGCCCTGTTTGTCGAGTGCGGTTTCGTCAAGTAATCAATTTAATTAAAAGAAAAAATTTTGAAAGTCGTTTTCACACACAAATTGTTAGTCGTAGATGGCTGAATTATTTGTAAATTCGATTAATTAATTTTGTAATTACTTAATGAAGTTCATCGATCTGAAAGTCGTTGATAATTTTGCTCGAAAAGCTTTTTTTAATTAAGAAAGCCATGAACGTTAATTTTAAATGGCTGTAAAAATGAACATGATCTGTAACTTTTATACCCGTGGTTAAAAATGTCTGCTAACAACTAGATAAGCTGATTTCAATTCCAACTTATGACATGCACTAAATGAAAATTCGGAATGAGTGTAACTGCTTCTGCGTTGGGTTTGCAAGTTATTTTCTCATTGGTAAAGGTGGTTTTCCCATTCGTCCTTCGGTTTAATTATACTATAAAAACTGGCAAAGGCTAAGAAGAATAATAGGCGTAGGACGCGCACCTCACTCGCTTGGCGTGAATAACTTATTACCCTACTAAGCAATTACCCTCAATTTTTTAATGTTCGGAACTGATTCAAGCCAAAAATAAGTTGATCTTTGAGCGGCAAACCACTTTTAGGAATTATTTATTATATTTTCAGCAATAATCACCGTAATGGATTTATAAAGCTAATTTCCCTCCCATAAAGAGCCACGCTGTGCTGTGATTTTACCAAAATGGCAGTTGATGAGGTTATAATGTCATTACTTAAATATTTATATCAATTAAAAGTTAACTTTGGAAATATTAAAAAATGAATTACCATATTATTAAAGAAACCCTTTTAGTAGGTAAGTTTTTAGAGATAATTTCTGATATAAATTTATATTTCCTTTTTACCACAATTCTTTTTAGCCTTTATTTTATCGCCATGTTCATACTTCAAGAAAGACTAAATTCGTTTAACCGAAGTATTTTCGTCCAACCGCATCATCCTTTTATCGAATAGGGAAAAGCCGAGAATACAGACACTCGTGGCCCGAGGAAACGCAACTTTCTCTCACTACGGCAAACAGACTCAGAGAAGGAGGCTGCGCGTGTCAAGATAGAGGAGGAACTGTCAGCGAGAAGATAAATTTAATCGAAGAGATCCTACGCTAAGCCGACTTCTCCCAATGCGTCTGAAATAACCAAACATGCATATGCAAAGCGCGGAGGCGAAGTGTTTTGACTGACAAGGAGAGTATCCGAGGTGTTTATTGCTGATTTGGTTCAAAGTCGACCGTAATGTAGACCTATATGAAATATGAAATTTCCCAAAAGGAGACGTTGCACTACCCATTCGATTTGTTATGGCAACCGAAAATGTTTTTGATCACTTAAAACAATAAAATATCCATTTAAAAAAGCATGGGATTTTCTCGGTTTTGAAAATCACGAAATGTGTAATTTGGACCACATTTAGGTAAATTTCATCAAGTTTGGGTAAATTGAAACATTTTTAGGGTAAATTTGTAACAAATTTTGGGTAAAATAAGGAAAAAATCTTATTTTGATTGTAAGTGGTCAAAAACATTTTCGGTTGCCATGGCAAATCGAATGGGTAGTGCAACGTCTCCTTTTGGGAAATTTCATATCTCATATAGGTCTACATTACGGCCGACTTTGAACTAAATCGGCAATAAACACCTCGGGTACTCTCCTTGTGAGCAAGATACGACTTCTGAAGTAGCTCTGAGCCATTTCGGTTATTGATATTTAAGAGCGCTAACAGGACAACTTCAAAAATGCAACGTAGAATCTCAGAAATCCCGTATCGTATAAAGCTTTTTAAAAGACATTGATGATAGTTTAAAAATCTTATCGATAATTCGATTGGGATAAGTATATAGTTCAAGCTCTTTATAACTAAGGCCACTTTAATAAATAGTTTTTATTTAAAAATATAGAAATATTATATTTGATATGAATGACACTATACAACTTTAAATTAAAATTTAAAATTTTTAGACTTGTAAACGCGTTTGCAAACGACTCGCCACAAAACCGAAACCTGTAGCTCGCCATTTAAATTTTAATTAAAAAGTATATAGTGTAAGAGAAATCGTTTAAACAATTTTTTATTTAAATTTTACACTAGCGTATGTTATAGTTTTTTTAAAACATCTTACTCAAAGATATATTTTGCTGCTTTCTTATGCAATACATTGTTTGCAAGAGTTTGTAAGTAAACCATATCTAACTGATGGTTCAAATATTACAATTAATATTTTTTAAATACTTGAATATAAACTCTTCATGAATGTAACTCGAACTTGAGCGATGTATACAAGATTTACATGTACTCGTTTCATTTTCAAATATTCAAAAGCTGCGATATTTCCAATTACAATGGTGTTTAATCTTCAGTGGATATTTTATGAAAAATTTTGGGGATTGGGAGGGTTCTGCAGGCTGTGGCGTAGCGAAGGGGGCCAAGGAGGGCAGTTGCCGCGGGCGCTGGTGGCCCGGGGGTTGCCAAATTATGACTGTTAATGATTAGGTTTTGTTTGAAAACAAGGTGGCATGAAGGGCTTGTCACCACCCTCCTACGCAATTTTACCCGGCCTCCCGAATTAAGACAATAAAAGTCGCTAGATTTTTTGACCTATGGTGGTGTTTTTTGTATTAGCCTAGCTGATTGTTATTAATATTATTAACTGGGCGATAGGGGTCGCCTGGGAGGATACAAATTTGGGTGTTTTGCCGGGGCGCCAAATATCCTTGCTACGCCACTATCTACAGCCCAGTAACCAGAAATAGAATAAATTTAAAAAAATGTGTAGCTGAATTTAGTACTTGAGGGATATCAATATTTCTGTTTTCCCACCCCCTGATTGAAGTAGATTTATCTCTTTCGATATAGACGACGTGGTAGACATCAGTAATGACATACACAAGGCCAATAAATCTAAGTGATTCAAAAGGGACATCTCCAATTGCGTTGCGTTACAGTATTGTACAATTTAAAACAACCGGACTTCTCAAATAATATTCAATAAGGCTATCTTCTGAAAAATTGCCTTCATTCTTCTCTAATAAACAACTTTATTTGAAGATAGAAGCTTTTTAATACGAGATAGTAGTGGAAATTAAAGTTTGTCAGTTACAAATCACAAAGTTCTATTTGCCATTCTATAAATAATAATCAGCTAGGCTAATAGCCAAGGCACCACTTTAGGCCTAAGTCATCGAGGGACTTTTAAAGCCATTAGTTCAGGTGGCCGGGTTACAATGCGAAGGAGGGTAGTGGCAAGCCCTGCATGCCACCCGAGCCAACAGCTCCCTTCCTGAACTAAATATCTGAATATACCATGTCAAACGTTTCACAAAGACAAAAAGAATTAATTTATTAATATACTACAAATTTAAGTTTTTTTGTAGTTTTAATGATGTATATTACTAAAAATAGACATAATTTAAAAATAAATTTCATAAATTCAGAGTTTATGGTTATATTATAATTGAACGACGTCAGAGTGTTTATTGCGTTATTAGGGTTAGAGTCTTCCTAATTGAATTTTTGCAGGGAGTTATTTTTCAATGGTCGCCATTTTGAATTAACAGTGCCAAATAAAAGTGCAAGTACACTCTATATTCAGGAGCAATATCCGTTCAAAACGTGTTCCAAAACAAAGTGCCGGCAGAAATAAACAAAGATATCCTTCGATAAGATCACAAGCGTGTTTTTCCATCAACGCACCAGGGAGTCCGACAAGGCGACACCGTCATCGAAGCGCGTCGTCATCGATTGCGAGCAAGGCGTCGGAGCCCCGTGGCTGACCCCAGGACATCGATTGGCGAGAGCCGACGGCGTATCAGCGCACATGCATGTGTCGATATGTTTCTAGATGAAGATAGTTTTGGAAAGGTTAAATTGAGCGAAGGATATTGGCCAGTTGCCCGCCTCTTTCAAAGATATTCGAGCTGGCTTTATTTAATTATCGGCCATTCTGCTATCTTTAACGGTGACATATTGTGGCCCCTATCGCCGAGAGCCTAAATGAATTACGCTTCACTTCACTCGCCCGTTACTCGTATTGGCTCAAAATGTCCGTATGTGCTTAACAAAGTGTCCTTTTTACAAAGGGTCGTTCCGTTTTTAGTCTTAACGCATCCGTATGAGTCACTTATTACTGCAATTCTAGTAGAATATCATTTGTTCACAGTTTATATTTTAGGAGGTAAGATAAGATAATAATAATAATAATAATTAAATTAAATTAAATTCAAATGGTGTTTATTTCCCGAATAACAACGCGCTTGTGGCACTTTTTACAGTTATACAGGGTTAGTTCATTTTTTTTCGTTCAATTTTTACAAGATTTACTTGATCGTTTATAAGAACAATAATAATTGGCTAGGCTGATACCCAAGGCACCACCTTAGGCCCAAGTAATCTAGCGACTTTTAATGCCTTAAACAGGTGGCCGGATTTCAACTCGTAAGAGGGTGGTAGAAAGCCCTTCACGACACGCGAGCGAACAGTTCCCTATACTAACTTTTACTGTTAATCTCTCAGGGCCGAATTTAGGATCTGTAGACCCCTAGGCTGACCTGTGGTGCTGGCCCTTCTGGGGGAATCCTGAAATCGTATTTTAAAGAAATTTTTATGACTAAAAACCTGATAAGACTATTAAAGCTATTTATGACATTTTTTACATTTTCCTTTTGTGGTGCGGGCCCCTCTGTGGTGCGGGCCCCTCTGTGGTGCGGGCCCCTCTGTGGTGCGGGCCCCTAGGCTGCAGCCTAGATAGCCTGTGCGTAAAAACGGCCCTGTAACCTCTACAAATTTTATGGAAAGGAGAAACCGTAGACCTCGGGGGAAAACCCCTTTAACCAGTGTGGAGGGAACTTGCAAACTCTACGCAGAAGTGCCACAAGCTGGAATTGAACCCGGCTGTTCTTGCTGCGAGGCGAAAGTGCTAGTGACTGCGCCACCCCACAAGGTGCTCCGCGTTGTCAGCTTAAGCCACACGACAACAGAAACTCCCATACGCGCACCTTTGGCGTTTCTAAAAGCGTTTTATTCTCACGGAATATAGTTGTGAAAAGCCGCGCGTACGCGATACGGAGAATGTTGGTTATCCTAGTTACGCTGTACTTCTAAAATCGCGCCATCTACTGGTACAGTTCGTTTTTCAATATAGTTCTGGTATAGAAATTGAAAGCATTTTTCCACGATCGCTTTAAATTCTTCCGAACACGGAATTCAATTGAAAAGCTTTACCGCTCTCCCGCTAGGTGCCTCTTTCTTTTGCTCAATCATTCATTCGGGACCGGGGGGGGGGGCGTGAGCCAATGGAAACCCGATGGCTTTACCATTCCGTTATTAAAATTCAAAAATAGTAGGTATTTTTAAATATATATTCTGACTTTATTTTGACGAGACGCTGCTATCCGTAACCTCTCTTCAAAGAAACTATTTTAATTTTTGATTATAACCCTATAGAGTTACCAAATGGAAAAGTAAGAAATAAAATATATCTTGTTTCAAGTTGGACTTCACTCTCTTGAGAATTGAAAAATCCTTAAGTGCACTTTCTCGTAACTTTAATGTCAAATGTAACATCATACCATTAGCATTATTTATTTCTAAGAAGTGAGGATATTGGTTTTCCGATGAAAATATTCTTTTGATGTAAAAATCAAAAATATAATTTTTCAAAACTTATTTTTTTAATATTCAAGGCTAACAAAATCTTCAAAACTTAAAATCTTTAGATTTTCTATATTAATACTTAAGTATTTATAAAATTTGAAATTATAATTTCTTTTCTTTAAACAGAAGAAGAAAACGAGAAAACAGTGGAAGTGGTTCTCAATGGAGAAGAGTCTGAGATGGTCTTTGTGGAATGTCCCTACACTGAAGATATGGTAAATATTGTAAATGAAGATTTTTTTTTTGAATAGAAACTTTACCTTTGTGGTGTTTCGTTTTCTTTATCTCCGTTAGAGGTGTGTGAATGAGCCTAGAAAAATCAGTGTTTGAATAAAATAAAAAATTAAATATAGAAGTGTAAAATTGTCACTCACGGCCGAAGTTATAGCACGGCCAATTGTTACGGTGGTTTTAAAGCAAGTGGCGGCTCTATCCTGGCTACCTGTATTATGAAAAAGCCCATGTTATTAGAGAAGGCCATGAATCTATCCGATTCTTCAAAAACCCGACTTTACTGAAGAGCGTGGTGCCATCTATATATGGCGAAGGAAGCTAAAATTAAAAAGAGCTAAATGATGACGTCGTTAGAGAGCCAAAGTTAAATATTATACATGTAGTTAGATAGCTTATACTCTATTTAGTGGACTTTAACCCTAATTATATATCCCGTATAAAATATTGCTTATAATTGCTGTAGTTTATGTTATTGATCAATTTATACACTATCCAATGAACGCGAGGTGTACCTATAAGTACCGCCTTTTTGATTTTGACGCTAGCGACATCTATTGAAAAAAGAGCTACTTCATGTCGAGTCCCCACTTGCTTTAAAATCAGAGGGCTATCCCGACTTCAGCGCCCACTTTTATTGCTACAATTGCTTTAGCTGCTAAGGAATATTTAATAATAATAATAATCAGCTAGGCTTATACCCAAGGCACCACAAATATTAATCAAGAATTAAGTTTCATCTTTTCGTTACTTTCCTCCATATGATAAGTTCTAAAATACATAGCTAACCATCATTTTATTTGTGGAACCACACAAACTTTGATTTACGTTTAAATGCAAACAATCGTTACACTTTAAATAAATCAGATTGTTGTCTACGGGAATAATTGGTACGAGTCGAATAACTGTCCTTCAAGGTCAAAATATTTACACTGTATACAAATTTGTTACACAATGCTTTGTTATAACTATAATAATCACAATCTTTTTAATTAATAGTATGTTCTCTTTGATATACGAGAGCAAATAAAATATTTTATTTCTATTCTTTAGGATGATACGTGTCTAATAGTAATGACTAAATCCTTCATCATTTCCCCCTTTAATATGAAAAGGTGTACATATTTTTTAATACAAACATTTATTTAATACGTAGCTCATGAAATTAAACAATTTTACGCATTTCGTAGCAGTTTGCTTAAACATGGATTAAAGGAATGATTTGAAATCCAATGATTATTTTTGTCTTAATTGGAGCAGTGTAATAGTATAATTACGCAATTTACCAAAAATTATGTAACTTATATTTTGGTAATTATATAATGGCCAATTAGCTGTACTTGATATTAAAATAATTAGTTTCCATTTAAAAGGTGCTTTATAATGTTTATATAGCGTTTAAAAACTTATCATCTTAAATAAAGAAATATTTTCCATATTTAAGAATACAAGAATTAATGTAAGCCAGCATAGTTGGTGTATATGTAAAGTCCTTTGAAAAGGTACACGTTGAGCATATCGTCTTTAAGTTTGTAAAAATCAACCACGATTTTTAGTTTTAAAAACGTCATAAATGAATTGAATATATTCAAATATAATTTATTACAAAGTTTAACGATACTTAATCAACCCGAAAACCTTAAAGATAAAGTATACTGTATATAACTCTAACGCTTGCTAATGTCCACGATATTTTCCAAAAGAAAGCAATCGCACTTGTATGAAAGAAATATTTAGACCCATTAACTGTCTTGGTGTCAGTGTTCTAAGTTTTAAAAACGTTATTGTTAAAAACCTTAGCAAATTTTTTCCGATTTGAAACGACTTTTAATGTGATGATTATTTTTCTGTTGTAGGGGCCTTTATTGGCTAGTTACAGGCCAGATGCGTACGTCGTCATTTTCTCAGTGACGGTCAAAAGAAGTTTTCAACAAGCGAAAGAAATCCTGCATGCCATCCAAAGGGCACAAGACGACCCTGACGGTCCGGTCAGAGCGGTCATTCTCGTAGGCAACAAAACCGACTTGGTTCGTCTACGAGCCATTTCAACAGAAGGTAAGAATACAATTATACGAATTATATCTATTTCCCGAAATAACATATTTATATGGATAATAGAAGTAATATAAAGAACATTTAGTTCATGCCCTTAGAAGCATATAACTGAAATGATATTTCTTCCAATTTATACATGTAGTTGTTACTCTAGATAATCTCTTCGAAATATTCATAATGTACATTTGTCTTATACTCTTTACAGACGAGGCTTATAAACCCGGGTTTAGATCCCGTTTTTGAAACCAGAGCTTATTTAGCTATACTGAAATGTGCTATAAAAATTTAACTTTGGTTTACTGAACCCAGTTTTATCAGCCTCGTCTGAATATGGTATTACGTCACTTCTTTTTGATCTTATTCTGCATAAGAAGCCGGGATATATTTTTGGGCAAAACTTAGCTATTATTTATAAAAACCAATAAGAATGATTTTTTCAACTTATTTTTCGTAATAGGTAACGAGTAACAGAAAGGTCTATAAGTAAAGCTCTAACGAATATTTTTGGATTTTTTTTATTAATGTGAAATATCAAAAACAACTAAAGAAGGTAATTTAAGGACTGTTGAGCGCGCGCAATTTATAAAATATATCTCAATCGCTAAAACTACATGTTTCGAAGGTTAAATTGCCAATATTATAGCGCACGTGAAAACTCTACTCGTTTCAACATTATGTTATTTGTAAAGTATAAAAACCAAAAAAATTTAGAAATTTCATTTAAGCAAAATCAAATAATTCAAATGTAATTGTAAAAGTGGGCAGTAATAATAATTTAACCATTTGAAACATGATTTAAACATTTTATTCACAATTTAATCATATTATGCACGCTTAAATCATTATAATTTCCATTTAATCATTTTAATTTCCATTTAATCATTTTAATTTCCATTTAATGATTTAAATTTCCATTTAATGATTTAAATTTCCATTTAATGATTTAAATTTCCATTTAACCATTTTAATTTCTAAATAATCATTTCATTTTGCGTTTAATCATTTTATATCCATTTAATCATTTTATTTTCCAATAACCATTTTAACCACGATTAAACCACTTCAATCACAATTTCATCAGTTCAATCTCCATTTCATAATTTTAATCACGAACTAAAACATTAAATCAAAATATAAAAAAATCAGCAAAATTTTATCATTTTGATCATGGTTTAATCCGATTTAATCTTTTGACTAAAATAGTGTTGAGTCCAATCTCAATTTACATAATAATACATAGATGCGGTGAAATTGTAAGCCAGATTTCCCAAAACTTAAAGTCACAAGGAGACTACCCGAGGTGTTTATCTCCGATTTGGTTCAAACTCGGGTGGTAAGTAGACCTTAATGTAACTTGAAAATCCCTAAAAGGGTGGACAAGAATGGGCTTTCGTTTTGCCATGGCAACCAAAAATGTTTTTCACATCTTAAAAACTGATTACTCGTATTTACCCAAAATATGTATATTTTCTCATATTTACCAAAATTGACGTATATTGGTCCAAATGTACCAGATTTAGCCATGCCCTGAATTATGTATCTAGTTGATGAACCTTTTTTAATTTTTTGATTTTCCCATGTTAATTTCCATAGAGAAAATCAGTTTTTAAGTTGTCAAAAACATTTTTGGTTGTCATGGCAAAACGAAAGCCCATTCTTGTCCACCCTTTTCGGGATTTTCAAGTTACATGAAGGTATACTTACCACCCGAGTTTCAACCAAATCGGAGATAACCACCTCGGGTAGTCTCCTTGTCAGTAATTTCCAATAACCTCCTTTTATGAAACGATATATAAACCTCTTTAAAAATTCGCTCGTATCGTGGGTTTGTAAAGCGGCCGTAAATTGGTCTAGTGCGTCGTGGAATAGGCCATCCATCCTGAGAGAACCGTTCGCTGAGGTTGTCTCCTGCCTTTCCCCGAAAGCGCTTTTATTTTATTTACTTTACGATTGACGTCATAAGAACACAGTTTGCAGCTGGTTTACAAAGCGGCCAGAATGCCAATTGCAAAAACGCCCGTAATTCCTGCAGCTTTCCAACCGCTAGACGCTGCTTTCCTTTCGAAATCTTTTTTAGAAGGAAACGTGCCGTTTTTCAATCCATCCCAAGAGCAATAAATAGAGCGGCTCACGCCTGCCGATTGAGACACATGTAAGCGCTCTCAAATTAGAATTACGTTTACACGCTTATACGTCAAAGGTCAAAAAAGTCAGTATAAAGTAAATATTTTCCCTCGTATCGAGATGAGGTCGAGGCTCTTTACATTTACACTTTTAAAGTAATTTATATCCCTACTAAAACGAAACCGTGTTGATACAATTGGGACGACGATATTTTTAGATTTACCTAATTTGTAATGTATGTTTAGATTTTTTAAGTATATTTATAAAATAATAAAATTATTGCCCTCAAATGTGTATTCCGTCACTCGTTAGTCTAATAAATTATTATTAACGTCAAACTTAATACTTAAAAGTTTATTTGTATACCGGCTAAAAGCAATATTTAGAAAAAAAGTAATAAAAAAACTTTCTATATTTTTAAATTTATTTTTAAACTAATTTAATAATTTTTAACGTGTTTGTTTTTTAATTTATTGAAAACTATGATCTTAAATTAAAGCATTTGCATTTAGTATCCGAATCTATTCGGTTTTGGACTCCAAACTAAATTATCTTTTAAATAAATAGAATAATAAATAATGCCAGAGTAAGAAATGTAACTTTTAAAGATATAATAGTGGGTGGGGCATTTGCATTTAGTATCCGAATCTATCCGGTTTTGGACTCCAAACTAAATTTATCTTTTAAATAAATAAAATAATAAATAATGCCAGAGTAAGAAATGTAACTTTTAAAGATATAATAGTGGGTGGTTATTTGGGCTGTCGGGAAATTTTATTTTATTGTTACCATTTAAATAGGGCAATAGGTGTTTCTATAAAATACGGGAGGTAACATGTAATTGTTATTTCTACGTCAATAGATAGAGAGCCCACGCTTGAGTCGATTTTGGAATTTGAAGTCCACGTGTGAAACGCGCGTGCTTATACAGTACTTAAAAGCTTAAGATCGTGACGCAGAGAACAAATTACTGTTATTTTTTTAAAATAAAGTGTCCTGCTGGTTTTAATGATGCTTTTACGTCACAGTCTCTTACATTTACTAGTCTACGAGCGCGTGTTACAGTCGCGATGTATATAGGTTTTTCTAGCGCGCGTCCAAATCACGCGTGCGAAAAATATACTTCTAAAGCTGGGTCATGTGACGTAAGGGCAACATTTTAATAAGATGGGTAAGACCACTTTTTATTTTATCAAATCAACTATACTTTAATTATTTGGATGTTTTGTTTTTATTGAAACACCTGTAGCTCGATTCCAACTTTTTATTTTATCAAATCAACTATACTTTAATTATTTGGATGTTTTGTTTTTATTGAAACACCTGTAGCTCGATTCCAACTTTTTATATTTTATTTAATACAAGTTTCTAATTAGTCTATTTATATCATGAATTTACCGGTTAAGATATAAGTACATCACCTATAGCAAAAAAGGGTTGATCTCTAACTCCCACCAAATTTAGCCATTGCGAAAAAGAATGACGACTAAAAAGTGCGAATGGTTGTCGAAACAATATACTAACCAATTAATTGACAGTTAAAAAAACGATCTAAAACCTCCACCCTTACTGCCCATGTTCTAATTGATTTAAATAATCGACCAGCTCCACATGAAGCAGATTACTTGGTTAAAATTCATAAATTCGTGTTTGTAACTAATGCGATAAACGAGGTTAACACTTCACGAAACAGATGTTCATTTTTAAAAATAATCAAAGATTTTGTTATTAGAAGGGTTCGCTTCTTTAGTGTAACACCAACAAAAATGAAAGATAACACTCACTTTAAAATGACGCAAGACGTTTTCAATTTAACTTTTAAGTGTTCATAAAGCGCCACGAAGCGGCCAACGCGTAAGGCAGATAAAATGATAGCTTTTACGCTGATAAACAGACGCTTTGCTATTTATCATCTGCTTAGCATAAGAAAATACAGTATTTAAGGAGCTTCTCGCGTTGGCCAGTACGTGGCGCTTTAAACACTCAAAACGCTTATTTATTTATCGCTTTGAATTCTGATTGAAACAAACTATATGGTTACAGAAGATTGAGAGTAATAGTTAACGAAGTTTCGAGAAAATTAAGGGTCTACCAAAAGGTAGTGCCGCATTTAAAAACCTAAACGCCCGGTAATTGGAGATTTCCAAATAATTGGACACGAGGTCGAGGTCCGTCTTCTTTATTATAAGGCCGCTGAGGTTGTACACTTAAGCACACTTAACACACAGTTAAATCCGGTACTGAAAATAAAAAATAAAACCTTCATTATAGCCAACCAGATTACAATTTCCTCTCTGAGTGATATAACAAATGTTATTTCTTCTGTATTTTTCTGAATAGATGGCCGATCATTGGCCATGTCGCACGACTGCAAGTTTATCGAGACGTCCGTGGGCATCAACCACCACGTGGACGAGCTTCTGGTTGGAACGCTGGCGCAGATAAGGCTGAAGAACAAACTCAGCGAGAAAAAACGGGCTTCGAGGTCTTCCTCTTTAAAAGAACCCAGCGGCGGTCATCAAAGCAAAAGCAGATCTTCGAGTCGCAACTCGTCTTCGTGTTCGGGCTGCAAAGCCAAAGGCTTAATAAAAAGAATCCTCAAGAAGGCTTGCTCGAGATCCAAGTCTTGCGACAACTTGCACGTACTATGAGTTAAAGAAACATATTGAATATCGTTAAGAAACAAAACTTGCGGAAGAAAACTAGCGCGAAGCCTCGATACATATCTCTATCCTCACCTATTCCTTTCTTTTGCCGTTTGAAAGTGTCGATGGAGTCGACTACAAAATGAAAAATTCTTCTCTTACAGCAGTCATCATTTTTATCTATACGTGCCATTTACGCTTACGTTTATATGTTTCTTGGCAGACGTTCAAAGGAACGAGACTATCGAACTCTTTACAAATATCTATAAAACCTTAAGTAAAAATAACGACTATTTCATACTGGCCAATATAAACATTATGTATCTTTTCTGGTATACTCTCGTCTGTCAATTATTTCTTCTTTCGTCGCGACTTTGACCGAAACGCCTTTTTATCTCGTTAAAAAGTTGAAGGAAAAGCGGCGGTAACTTTGCGAGACTTTGAAGACGTTTTATGCCGTATTTGGCTGAGGAGATAGCAAAGAGCTTAAAATAAAAACGCCTTCTTTGACAAATAAGAAAGAGAGCGGATGCATCATTTTAGACTTTCTTTCAGAATATATTTTCAAACTTTTAGCTTTTTTTCCTGGTGATCAAGCGTTGTGTCAGGACCGTTGCCAGGGAGGACAGACATCAGTTGGCAATGTCACCTCAAAAATTAAATCTTCCTCTTAAAATTATATAAAGAATAGCCATGAAATTGATCCCATTGCGTATGTTCCTTTAAATCTTTATTATTTTTAAATGAGGTTGAAATTGAAAGTATTTTTAAACTTACAGGACATTGTGCTTATGGTATTTTGTCTCAGGGTAGGACAGTTTGTCTTCCCTATTTCTTGTCTGATTGTATTAAACCTCCAGACTCGCGTGCTTCATGAAGGCAAACCTTTACCATAGTCCTTTTAGGAAACTGGCCATTTTCTACCACGTCAAGAACCTCGCTGGCAACGGGTCCGCGTTGTGTTCAAGGTCAGCTAAAATGATAGTGTCATTTTATATTCTGCCATTTAGGTTTTTCTTTAGAATCTTTAAAAAAGTGTTGTTGATGTTTTCGGACCAATATATGAAGCGAAAATTTAAGCACAGTGAAACACCGCGGAAATAAATGTTTAAAATAATCAATTTTTTGTTTTACATTAGGGTAGAAGTAAGAAACTACTAAAATTATCAAAAAAAATTTAATTTAACCTAGTCAAACCGCAAAAATATTTTTAAAAGATGAAGTTTTGTTTTAGAAACCGATAAAGGCCTCTTTCAAAAAGGTAATAGTATATATCTTTTACTTTTTCACGATTTGCTGTGCTTATTTTTTTTAACAACGACTACTTTCACACGTGTAAAAGCTAACTTAATATTTATCAAGAGATAAAATAAATCTTGAAAAAACAATACATTGATTCTAATAATATTACACATTTTACTCTTTTGGAACCTCTACTGCGCAGGCGCGGCATTATAAAAATAGTTTTTGCAGTCCAGTTAAAATAACTTAGTGTTTGTTAAGTGTTAATGGTCATATTTGGTTTTCAGTTGATTAAATATACATATCGTACTTTTGTAAATATTTTAAGCTATTGTCATCCTATTCAATCGATATATTCTATCTTTTACATCTTCTTATCTTAAATTTTCAAAAATAATTTCTTTTTCTACATTTTTCGTTAGATTTAAATTTTAACAATTATTAAATTTCCCTTAGTTAAAATAACTTTTAATAGCTAATCATTGTTAAGGTTCTCAACACTTTCCACCAATAGATTTTTTTGTATTTTAACGTTTTAGAAAGTGGACTAAATCATTATAATGGACGCCATTATAACGACCGTTTTTCAAATTTCTCAAATAACATTAGTGACGTCCTAAATCGTCAAATGAAACCTCTCAACTGACGTAGTGAAATGACGTTTTGTTTCTAAGTTTAGGCTTAGAGCAAGAAAAATAATAATTTTCTTAACCGGATCCAATGTCAAAAACGTTTCAAGCGCATGAGTGGATCTTAAAAAAATTCAATTTTCTTTGTTTTTTCTATACTTTTATCTTTTCTTCTGTTAACTTTTCCAGTTTATTTCTTAACTACTTTTATTTATTTATCTTGCAGATTTACTTGTTGTTACAAAAATAAAAATGACCATTAGTTTAGCGTACGTTTTGTTAGAACCGTGGGTAGCGTAATTTTTCAAATTAGCAATATGACATTATCGAACACGGTCAGGACCTTTAACTAAACATTGAATAGAACTTATAATTAAAAACCAAATTAAAGCGTCGTTTACTTATATAATTTCACCTCAAATTATTTAATCTGTTATGAAGAACATTAGACAACCTTTACAATTCGTAATAATAAATAATAATATTAATAGAAAAATATTTTTATTCTACCAATTTTTCTATTGCTATTTACACTTCGCTCTTGACTTTGTATTTTGAATAATGTACGACGCATAACTGCATATCGTTTTCATAAAAGAAACCCAAACTTGTTATTAACGGAGAGTTTAAGAATACACAGTTTAATCAATCTTAACCAAAACAAAAAATCATGTATAATTTATGTTATTATATTTAATAATATATTTATTTCTAAAGAACCGGGGATAAAAGTTTAAAAGGTTTATCAACGTACATATTGCCTTCGTACGAAAATAATATCAACGGTCGAATAAATTCGTTTGTCCATAAAAGTAATATATTTACGCGAAATGACATTTAGTATTGTAATTTAGGTCATCGAAAACAATTTGGTATAGCGCTCTCATAATAAACAACAAATATGGTGCTCCTATATAATCTAAACCGATAGCATCCCATATGATTAATACTTAAATTTTGTAACATTTTTTATAGATAGTGTAATTCGTTGCCTTTCTTTTACGTTACCCAAGTAGAAAAATTACATTAAATAAACTAAATAAATTTAAATTGAAATCAATTAATCAACATTTGAAGCTTAACTATTGACTTATTCAAAAATCAAACCTTCTTAAATTTAGGCATTGTTTTTTTTAAATATTTAAAAATTTTCACCAGATCAGATTGTTCTTTTAGTACGCACAAATTGTAAAAATATAAAATTTAATTTAAAATTAAGATCGATTTGAATTTTTCAAATATAAACATTCAAAGTTTTATGATTATTAAAAGACTAAAAAAGAAGATTGTCCATGAAATTGTATGAACAAATCATTTGCTTAAAAGGAGGCCTTCATTTCATTTAATTCTAAAATAACCTTTATAAAAATTAAAGTATATAGGCCTATAGATATTCTTTTTTTATTTGGGTACCAGAATATTTCAAAAATGAGTGTATTATAAATAATGATAATATTACCCTTGTAGACAATGATGTGGGACAAAAAATTGATTTATTTATCGGTTTACTTTTAAATTATGAACAATAAACTAAATCGCAGCCCAATTTTACTAAACACACAATGGTATTTAAAATAAAATAATTATATTTCAAACGTATTAATAATGGAACTGTAAAATTGTATGATTTTTTACCGTTAAATCGTAATCGATTTATTAAGGACAGATGAAAGACAATAAATGTAACCGTAGTGATATAACTTTACGCTGTGCGTGTAGTTACTTAAGAAACAATTAAAGTATTGTTGCTAGTTTGAAACCTTTGTTGGGCCATGGACTACAGGACTTGGGCTTTTATCAGTTTTGTGCTTTTTATAAATCTTTCCTTTTACCACATATAACGGTTAATTTAATAATTTCAGACTCAAATAGTCTAGAGTTAGTTTTTTAAATAATCCGAAAAAGGTTACTTAAGTATTTGAGTGGTAGATAAGGATCAAAGTGCCGTTCTTTATATAGCAAATTTCGATATCAGTTATTTGTTATCTAAGTATAATAATCTTTGTGATATTTCAAGGTGATATTTTAAAACAGTATACAAAAAGCTTAAAAATTGCCACAGCACGATGCCTTGGGAACCTACACATTGTGGTTTTAAGCCTATCTAACACTGTTATGGTGACTACTACGTGTCCTTATATTTATTGGCTTATAGATTTTTAGAAAAGCTTCCTTTTTTCTAGAAACCCTTATCTGCAAAGTTCATCAATGAATGTAGATATGACATTGATGACAATATCTCTCCAAATGATTGGTAAAAAAGGGTTATTGTGCTAGCAGAAAAGCCAAGGGAAAACAATACATGTAGGTATACCATGGAGCTAGGCGCAAAAGAGTTTTTATTTCTAACTTAAAGTATTAACTGATATGAGAAAATGATAGTGTTCAAATTATTTTCCAAAGGAGCGTCAGCCTTAGCTTATATTAAATTAAGCATCAACCATTTGTAAGCAAAGGAAGATCATTTTTAAAAACCACATTGCTCTAGCGAGATCTTCGAATGCTACAATAAAAGGTAAGAACCACCGAAAGCAAAACTTTTTTAACAGAAAGTAAACATTCGGGAGAGTATTATAGACTAATGCTTAAAATTGTAAAAAATCATGTATAAATTGACGTAAAATTTTAAAGGGAGATAATTTTTCTTGTTAAAACAAGGTATTTTAAATAAACCGGCAAATTTTTAATATATGATAAAAATTTTAAATTATATACGATTGCAAATTTGCAGTGACGAGACTTCAATATCAATAAAACATTTTTAATCTTTTCGGATTTTTTGGAAAATTTAATGCACCACATAAGCAATAGAGTCTACACCAACTGTTATCAAAAGATAGAATAACTCTATGTGGAGTTTTCTTTTTTCCCGTTGCGAGGAGACTTTATGCTTTGGCAAACAGCCGTATTACATTGAAGGGAGACGACAAAATTGCAAGGAAATGCCCCTACTGCTTCTTAGATCAAAAAATCCAAACTATCAAACAACACATTAATAAAATAATATGAAAAGAAAATCATCTTCTTTTTTAGAAGACACTATAGAGTGACCACTTAAACAAAGTTTGTGCATTTTGAATTATTCAAACTACCATCAATTATATAGGCCATTATCCCTTAACGAAAATTGAATAACAAATATTCAAGAATGAAAAAGGTATTCAATTTCGCAGGAAACACTAAAACACCGCAGGTTTATAAACCGTTGAAATCTTTCAGTCATCATAAAATGATTTGAGATAAATTGGAGCTACAAGTCGTTATTATCTAGACGTTCGATATAATCATTTAACGGTCAAATCCTACGGCTTAAATATTATTTTGAGAAATGTTAGATATTATGGCTAAATCTGAGAACACGACGAAAAATAATACGGTACTAGATATGCCTGCAAGTTCTTTCAACATTTTGTGTACCCTGTCCTTACCAAAATTAATCGGTGTTAAAACAATTTCGGCATAGCGAATTTAAATTTATATAATGCTTCTTAAAGGGAATATAACCTCAGGTATTTGGTGTGGAACACCAACGCTTGCAGCTCTGACCGCTCTTGCCTTTCGCTTTAAAAATGTTTGGCGCCACTGTACAGCGAAATTTGAAAAATTGAAGGGGTCTTCCATAAAGATTGCTTTGCAGGTTATATTCCCTTTAATTAAGAACAAATTACCATAATTCACTGTCGATTTGTTTGAGCTATAAAATTCAAAACATATATTTTAATTACAGCACTTAAACAAAGTTACATAGAATGTTATAGTGAACTAAAATAAAAGAAAAGAAATTAGCACAAGGTTGCCAGATAATCGGCAAGCGAAGCACCAGGGGGGAACGAGTTAAGATAGCAATTCTTTGCGTGAGAAATTACACCTATCGTGGCTCTCCGGTAACCTCACGAATTCGACGCCCGATGCCATCTATCACCGCCAAACCGTCCCGACCGAAGGTGCCGAGGGTTTCGATGGTGACGGCCTTAAACATGTATCGACTCTCGATGCCCTCGTATTTGACTTTCTTTTTTTGTTCAGCCTGGGTAGCCGCCCAGAGAGGGGCTGAGGAAGAAGAGGCCAAATAAGAGGACGCTATAGAGGGTCGGTACAGGCTATAAAATTGTAGTATTAAAATTTTTTATTTAAATACTTTCGTAGTATTTTTGGCGGTGTATCTTGTGTTTATTTTATAAATAATTTTCAAACTTAAAATTGACTAATTAAGATGATGTTTAATTTAATAAACAAATTACAAATAAAAATATTATTTATTCCCAAATATGAAAGTTTTATACGAATAAATTAAAATATTAACTAGTAAAGAAACATTTAAAAAAATCAAAGTAATGCCATCGTGTAGTTTTCTAACTGATAAAATAACTATTAAAAATATAACTTTAACTACTTTTTTATGAATATAAAATTAAAACACTAATTGACAAATTAATATCTACCTTACCTCTTAACACCAAATTAGATATTAAAGTTATTAAAGTCTTTAAAATAACATGTTTAAATTTTATAGTATTAAGGTATTTTGTAATTAAACAATTAATTATTTTAAAATAATTAACATATTAAAAATTTAACCACTAATGATTTAAACAATTTTAAAATTAATAAAATTACTAATTATATTTTTACCAATAAGCAAAAATAATATGTTAATATAATTTACTTTCGATGTAGTATTTAACTAGTTAATCCAAACCATAATGTATTTGTGATGTTTGATTGATAAATAAATATTTATTTATATTTATATCTTTTTCGGAAAAACTAGGTCAATGATTTTATATTAAAAACCTAAAACAATTAACTTTTTATTTTTGTAATTTAGATTAAAAAGTAGAGTTATTTAAAATTAAAAATTAAAGATAATAGTGCTATTAGTTTTCCTAAATATTGACGAAATTAAACGGTAATGCCTCCTAAGATCACAAATACACTTCTCTGCATGTACTTGGTAGTAATAAATATTTATTTAAAAAGCCAAATTCATCGGAAATCGATGAAAAAGTTAGATTTGTGGTTTTTCCATTTACCTGAAGTCCTTACATGAAAATGACAATATAATACAATAATAAATTGAGAATTATGCGATGAAAAAAGTTATGGTTCATTTAAAACCATAAGACTCGCTTACGTTTATTAGTAAATCAACGCACGCGTGAAAGTATCGTTGAATTCGTTATTGAAATTCAAGGTTCAAAATGAATTTAATTGTTAAATGTTTTTCCATTTGACAAATAACACGATTTCGTTTTGATTGTGATAGTGCATTTAACAGCGTAAGAATAAGTGTTCGAAATAAATTATTTTTGTATGTTTTCCTGTAGAAGCTACAATTGTAAGTCTTTAACCTATATAATCAGATTTTATATTTACATTAAAGAATTTAAAAAGTGTTTTAGTATTAATTTTAAACAAAAATGCCTATTCTTAAATTATAATTTTTATTAATCGATATAAAGGTAATTTATAAAATTATTTATCGGTCATAGCTTCAAAAATTGGCAAGGAAGAGCTAGAGTTTCAAAGCTTACATAAAAAAAATCAGAAGTAGCACCAATAATTGGTTGGTTAACGTATCACATTTGTACAATTATTCATGGCGTCCAATTTGGAGTTAATTTTATATAAATTTTAAGAATCAACTTTATTTTAAGTTAATCGCATTACAATGATTTGCTTTTAGCTTTGAAAAATAATTCTTATATTAAATCTAGGCCTTTTTGCCGGATTTCTCAAGATTTTCTTATGGTCTTTTAAATTTACATAAATTAAATGAAAAGTTAACTTACTGCCTAGAACTTAACTGTGTGCTAAAAATGCGAAAGCATGCACGTTAACAGCCACTAAGACCTTGGATAGTCTCTTGGTTAACTTTCGCCTCTAATATTTTAAAGGTTAGTTATAATGCACCGGCACAAATATTGCTATAAATTATAATGTAAAACCCTTAAAGTCCTTTAAACTTTCAAGTATTTGTAGAAACAAACAATATTCTAGAGTAATGGACTTTTATAAAACCCTGTTGTATTCTTTAATTTTTTTCTGTTATATGTTTCTTTGCCGTTTATTTTACCTTTAAAAGGTTCTGAAGCATTATATTTATCATTTTAAATAATGGTGAGCCTTAATCGAATAGATAATGTGTTGTATCAAATCAAATCCAATCAAATCAAATCAAGCTTTATTTATTACTAATGTATCTTATACATAGTTATTGGGCTAAGTCACGTTGTGACTTGTGAGCCCTTTATCTTAGTTTACAAATTTCACATTTATGCATATAAATAAAACACAAAATCAAAATTAACAAAAATAAAACAAAATTAGAGCAACCGTTATTTAAAATATATTTTTAGATAAGTTATTTTTTTAAATCATTTAATAGAAACATTAATATGCAAGTACTTCAACACCTTTGAAAATTCAAAGCTGGTTTTGAACGTTTATAAAATAAAATAAAAGTGGTTTTTAAGGAGCTGCTTTGTACATTGAAACTTCCAAGCTGATAGACGTTTTTATAAGTAGTCATTTATGGGAGAAATGGATACTTTACTTGGCGAAGCCCAAAGTGGTGCCTTGGGTATTACCCTTTCTGATTTCTATAAAATAAGGGATGCCATGTGTAAATGTTTTTCTACGTCACTAACTATGGTTATTGAAGATTGAGAGTGCGTGCTGCAGTCGATAAAGATTTTGGAATTTGAAGTCCGCGTGCGAAACGCGTGTGCCTATAAAGAACTAAAAATGTTAAGATAGTGACGAAAAGAAAAACATTTTATACTTCAATTTATTTCTAGTTTTTTTTGGAAACACCTATTGTCACATGGATTTTTATTTCTTAATTATTTAAATAATCAGATAATTTTATCTCAACATTTAAAGGGATATGTATTATATATTCTTGTATTTGATCCACCTGAAATCCCATTCGGCCAGTATCAACTTGACTATCTGATACTTGTTTTTGCCTAGTTCATCATTATTTTTATGTTACCGCCAACAAGTGCTAAATTGAGGATATTATAATTTTCAAGCATAATGACATCTAAAAGTATTTAGAAAATAAAATTTTGATTTCTAAGTCTATTTTGGCGTATGTGTAATTGTACAAAAAAAAACTGGTAAGATGAGGTGAGTCGCTCGTTTTTTTTTTTTTATTCAAAGAAGAAAGGGCTAATTGAGTCTGAGAAGACCGCGAGCCCGGCAATGACACCATCTGATTAATCAGGGCGATATATGTGTAACGGCCACGTCAACGGGGGGATTCGTGGGGACAGGGGTAGGAACACCCGTGGTTGAAGTATTCCGACCACCCGTTGGGGTATTGGTGATCATCCTCAAACGGCCATCCACAAACTCTGCCTCCCGGACGCCTGGGATTACAGGAGTGAGCCACTACTCCCGGCGTGATTCGCTCGTTGGCCTTTTTTTGTCAATATGCGATACCCCTTGTCGGCGATATCCTGGATTATATTTTTCATATTTATGCGGTTTTACAAGGATTACCCATAAAAGATATTCCTCATAAAACGGTATCAATGCGCCCCGGGAATTGGATAAAATATAACTCCCACTTAAATGGACAATGTTTTACGTATTTTCATTATATTCTCAGAGCAAATATTTTCCATTATAAAAGATGAAGAACCTCTATAACTCAAATATCCTCATGAATGTTGTTTCTAAGCGTATTTCTGTGTTGAAAGCATAGACTAAGGAAGGTCCTCCTTAGTTTATGTTGAAAGTGTTTATTGTTTCCGTGTCAGTGTTATTTGATTTATTTGTGTTACGTATGAATGAACTTGACAGATTGGCTCCCCTTATTATAGAAAGGAAAAAACTAATTTAAATATGATACATTTAAAATTACCACCATTTATAACTAATCTGACCCTATTGATATCAAATCAATTATAAATAGAAGGAGAACTAAACCAATTCCAATTCTGTATGCAAATGCCGACAAGAGAACGAGGCCGTTCCAAGAACGGGAATAACCTTTGCCCGGATATGTTCAAGTCAGACTCCGTTCCTTGACTTTCCCTAAAGTTAAATAAAAAGATGCTAAGCACAATTATATAATCCAGAAGATGCAAATTTGCACAACGGAACGTTGTTTGATCTAGTGAAACCCGAGTAAAGGAGTTTTTCATGTAAGACTGTCCGAGAGATAGAGAAAGTGAAGTGAAGTGAAAAGAATCCACCTTGAATCAACCGAATCGTCAGCGAGATCATCCCGACAAGACAACGCTTGATCGGGTACCGTTTAATCCGCAATCAGATGAGATACTCGTTTCTTTGAGACACCGAAGTGAGTGAGTTCCCCGATGAAACTGATCACTCGAAGTTAATCGTAACGTAGAAACGTTTCCCTAATCTTCTTCCCCTGCGTCTAATTAACTAACCGTGGCGAAGCATTCCTTCTAGGGACCATCAAAGTTTGAGGCTCAATCCTCAAAAATCATGTTAAGAGTAGGGCTTCCAGCAGCTATCTGTTATCTGTTAATTTATCTGAATAGATCTAGTTTTTTTCAACGATTTCCTAATCGGATTAACCCCCTTTTTTAATCATCCGCAGATAACAGTTGGTCCAATGATACTTATCCGTATAGAAATAACCACTTTAACCTAAATCTGGTTTACTAAACCGCCTTTACAATCTGTTTTTTTTATCCGAGCAATCAGATAAGAACGTCACGTATCCTTCAACAAGGATATTTCTTTGACAAAACGTATTGTTTACGACTAAAATAGTTTATAAATTCTTGTTCATTAGCTTATTTATAAAGGTTTATGGAAGGTTGTGTTTACCGCGTAGTGTCCTTAGAAGGAATTCTATCTTACGCTGAACGAAGGCCCAACTAAGTTTGCACACTATACTAATAAGGAGACCACCCGAGGTGTTACTAACCAATTTTGTTCAAACTCTGGGATTTACTAGACCATTATGTAACTGGAAATTATCCCAAGGGAAATCTTTCAATGGGCTTCCGTTTTGCCATGGCAACCAGAAACGTTTTTGGCTCGGATTTTGGCAACTAAATCTTAACTTTTCTTTGCGGGATTTAACATGAGAATATCTCAGTGAAGTATTTAAAAAAATTAAACAATTTGTTTTAACAATATCTTGGTCAATACGTTTGGGTAAATGCTAATAAATTTTGGCAATTGAAAACAAAATTGGTTAAATGCCATCAATTTGGGTAAATGGAAACAAAATTGGGTAAATACGAATAATTGGGTAAATGCGTTTTTACCTTAACGTATTCGCATTTACCCAATTTTATTCGTATTTACCAAACTTTATTTGAATATACCCAATTTTATTGGAATACACCGAAACTTTTTCGCATTTACCCAAACTTATTCTCATTTATCCAATGTTTCAATTTACCCAATATCATTCGCATTTACCCAAACATATAGATGAAAACGGGTGGTTTCTTGTCTTATTGTGTAATCATGAGTAACAAAATTTTTCGGACCTTTAAGTTTATAGGAATTCTTCATAATTTCTAATTTAGTCTTTGCGTCGTCTAGTTTTAAGATAATTCGATAGATTTGAAAAGGTAAAATTCTGATTTCGACACCCAATAGCTCTAGAAATATTACATGCACTTCGTTTGCTAACTTAGCCCTATCCTTTCCTGGTTTTTTTGGTACACCTGTTATTATAACATTATTTATCCTCTTTTCTATTTCTAAAGAATCGACTTGGGCCTTAAGTTCGATAATTTCCTTATCTTTCTGTGTAAATTTTTGGTCAGTTGCTACTTTTAAATTATCGAGTTCAAGATTTATACAGTCCACTTCATCGACTTTGGTATCGAGTTTTCCCAATCTATAATCATGTTGATTAATTTTTCTACAAATCTTCTCGAATTTAATGTTAAATTTCTTATTCGCTTCCGTAAGTTTTTCAAATTGCGACCTGTTTTCAATTCTATTTTTTTGAAGTTCTTCTAAAATTAAACTAAGACTTGGTTCCTTTGCCATAGTTATTTCAAAATATTAACTAAAATTAGTTGATATTATCACAGATTTTGTAACAAATAAAGCCGTGAGGCTAAAACTGGCGTATTATCAGAAAGCAAAATATAAGATAAAAATTACGTTAAACGCCAAAAACACAACATTTACACTACACGTATTTATTAATTGACTAAATTGTCCAATATATAAAAAAAAAATAATGCGAAGCGGAGATATTTTTTTCGTTTTCAGGCGTATTAAGAATAACAGATGGGGATATGATAAATCGATACGCCCAAGAGTATACGTGCAGTGAAATTGGTAATGCTGCAATAAATATTACTTAGTTTGAAGGAGATGCTCAGATGCTTTTTTTGGTGAGTCACGACGATTTTGTATTTTAACCACGATATTATTTAAAAAAACAATAAACGTATCGGCGCGAAAATTTTTTAACGTAATATTTTTTTGCAGGAACTTTGCGATGGGACCGGGAATGCGATAGAGAGACGTAATTGTTATGACAAGTAAGTATGCTATAACGACAGAGAACTTAGCTTTTCCACTTTGATGTCTGGACAGCCGGAACGGGACGCTGCTCTTGCGGTGGTTTGGAGTGAAGTGACACCTGGAGTCGACGCAAAACGAGGCGACGCGACGCTCAGATGCTTTTTTTGGTGAGTTACGACGATTTTGTATTTTAACCACGATATTATTTAAAAAAACAATAAACGTATCGGCGCGACAAAATTTTAACGTAATATTTTTTTCCAGGAACTTTGCGATGGGACCGGGAATGCGATAGAGAGACGTAATTGTTATGACAAGTAAGTATGCTATAACGACAGAGAACTTAGCTTTTCCACTTTGATGTCTGGACAGCCGGAACGGGACGCTGCTCTTGCGGTGGTTTGGAGTGAAGTGACACCTGGAGTCGACGCAAAACGAGGCGACGCGACGCTCAGATGCTTTTTTTGGTGAGTTACGACGATTTTGTATTTTAACCACGATATTATTTAAAAAAACAATAAACGTATCGGCGCGACAAAATTTTAACGTAATATTTTTTTCCAGGAACTTTGCGATGGGACCGGGAATGCGATAGAGAGACGTAATTGTTATGACAAGTATGTATGCTATAACGACAGAGAACTTAGCTTTTCCACTTTGATGTCTGGACAACCGGAACGGGACGCTGCTCTTGCGGTGGTTTGGAGTGAAGTGACACCTAGAGTCGACGCAAAACGAGGCGACGCTCAGATGCTTTTTTTGGTGAGTCACGACGATTTTGTATTTTAACCACGATATTATTTAAAAAAACAATAAACGTATCGGCGCGACAAAATTTTAACGTAATATTTTTTTCCAGGAACTTTCCGATGGGACCGGGAATGCGATAGAGAGACGTAATTGTTATGACAAGTAAGTATGCTATAACGACAGTGAACTTAGCTTTTCCACTTTGATGTCTGGACAACCGGAACGGGACGCTGCTCTTGCTTGTACTATACAATTGGATATTTGAGTGGTTGCAGCTATAGAGAGGTGCATGGAATCGGCTTTTTACCATTTACGAGGGAATGGACGGGAATGGTATCATTTATTTAAATGGGAATGGAATGGGAATGGAAAATTTTGCCTCGGGAATGGACGGGAATGGATTTTCCCCCATTTTATATACATAATGTACTAAGTGATTGGCCCCCTTAAATAGAATTTAGTTCGAGTGAAATGGGTGAATCCAATGTAAATATTTAATTATTACGAGGGGCTAACCACTCTTAGAAAGTCTGTACACCGGACTACACTTCGATTACCACTGCCAAAGGCAGGGACTTCAAAGATTACGCGTAGTCCCATTAGTACAGTCAAAGGTACGGCTCTGTACACCGATTACGCGGAGTGATCAGCCCCTCGAATTATTATGAGGGTGTCTCTTCTTACAAGCGCTTTGCGCCGTTAACTCCTACACCTACAGCTTCTCGTACTCGTATCGTATGCCAGGCGGTGACTGCACGGACTTTTTTTTTTGACATCCACACATCGGTGTCGACCCAAGGCCTTAGACACCAGCACTCAATAACTGATTAATCAGGGCGAGATATGTGTAACGGCCACGCCAACGGGGGGATACGAGGGGACAGGGGTGGGGAAACCCGTGGCGGAAGTATTCCGACCACCCGTTGGGGGATTGGTGGTCGTCCTCACACGGCCATCCACAAACTCTGCCTGGGATTACAGGAGTGAGCCACTACTCCCGGCTGACTGCACGGACTTCCCCTGAATTCCCTCCCTCCGAGTATTTTTTGCTTGCAGTTGGGAATGGGAAAGTCCAGAGGTGAAAGGTGGTATGTAGATGATAAAGCTAGTTTTATTTGCACTTTCGAAAATTCTAGAACGCGTTATAATAAATCAAAGCGTCCCGGTATCTCGTTGACCTCGTAAAAGCTACGTTTTTGGGTTAGTCTATGGTTATTGAGACTGACCTGGTTGACGTTTTCCATTTTTCCACACACGAGGCTGGAAAAGGACGTCCATGGTGTTCGTTCAACTCCGTTGATCTTCCCAACGTAATCGTTCTCCCGAAGTATACATTTAATACATTCTTGGTGTTATTATAATGTTTGAAATTAATTGCTTCGGGAATTTAGGGAATGGGCCTGAAAGAGAAAACTTTGTCGGGAATGGATTGGGAATGGATTTATTTGAAAATGCACGGGAATGAAATGGTCGGGAATGAGAAAATTGGTATGAAAATGGGATGGGAATGGAATTTTTGTGGTTGGGAATGGACGGGAATGGTAATGTTTTTTCTTCAAATGCAGCTCTCTAGTTGCTGCAACCCTGGTAGGGAGGGTCCACAGTGGCCCACACCACAAGTCTGCCATGGGGCCCAAAATTTGGTTAAAACGGCCCTGCATGAAGGTCTACTAAATTCCCGAGTTTGAACAAAATCGGTTTGTAACACCTCGGGTTGTCTCCTTGTAAGTAAAAGAGCCTTTCTCTAAAAATTTTCATTTACTTTTAATATTATTCTAAAATCGGTAGCAGATAACTGGTTTTATTATCGTATTTTTATAATAAAAACGTACCAGTTAAAATATTCAGATTAGACTCACAGATTTTATCTGAGCAGATAAAATAAAGGGGGACGAAGTTTTTTATCTGCTCGTTTGTCTTATTACAAAAAGTGTAGAAGAATGGGATACCAGATATTCCTTAAATTCATATAGAGATTGGAACCACTACTTTAGAGGAAGAATCTCCCAACTCCCTCTAATTTTAGACGTTTTAGTATCGCGTAAATATCCGAACCCCTAGTAAAGAAAACTGTGTTTAACTTCCACCAATTGGTAGACAATCCAGATTTTATCTAAGTGTGATGTATTCATGAATATTATTTTGTTTATATTAATCAATAAAGGATTGTTTTATATCAAATTTCTGTTGATAATCCTAATTATTGTTAATCAAACCTCTTCCTTTCTTCCTTATTGCCAAACGAATCTCGCGCCCATGTATATAAATATCCTCATGCGGTATGCTACTCAGTCTAGATTTGACGAAAATGCTTGGCAATCTTCGTATGCTACTTGGTCTAGATTTGCTCTATTCAATTGATTATTAATGTGGGCTTATCCACCTTAAAATTATACCGAATCTCCTATACACTTCAAATCATCGATAAGAGGGAAGCATCGTAGAAGGACCCGTAAAAGTATAGCCACCTTCCTCTAGTGCCACGCGGATCGTTTTATTTTTCCTATGTTAAAATTAGTACATTTTTGGTAAAACGAAATGGAAATAGAAAAATACAGTTGAAGATTTATTTTTCTAACTGATATTTAATTATTTAACAGAAGGACCAATACATGTCGAATTTAAATTACTGAGTACGAATTCCAATTATTTAAGTTTTTTAATCTACCAGATAGTCATCTACACTTCGACTACACCTTGATTCCTTGAAACAGTTTTATGTTTTAAACCACCTGAGCAAATTTAAATATTCACGTGAAAATGATTTTATTTTATATAGATAATATATCACTTTAAAATTACCCGATCAGGTAGTTCACATCTCTCCTTTATTTGAGCGTTTTTCCAATCTATTTTAAAATTTTCATTTTCTAAGGCTTGTTAGGATAGTTCACTCTATAACTTAGCTTTTAAAACAAACTTAGAGAGTCAGTGTCGGCGCAAACAGTGGGCAAAAATAGGCTGCTATCTTCTCGATTAACAGGAGTCGACACAATTTACAGTGAGGACCCTCCAAAAGTTTAAATAAGGGGTTTCCAAATGTTCTAATTAGTCCCAAATAAGAAAATAAATACCTATAGAAATATTCGTCTCTTTTATTCAAACATCCCAAAAGTTTAACAAACAAACTATAAATTAAATTGGTAATAACAAGTAAGAAATTTACAAAATTATTACAAATGGTGTATACAGTCTTCCAATGAAACTCCCGGAGGAAAAGTGCTTAGAATGAAAGTTGCATTACCGCGTTGTACGGCTATAGCGATACATTGGAAGAACTCAACGGAGCGCGGCTCAGAAGTCGCATCACAATGGCGTGGGACAAAGCCAAGTCATCGCGACCGAAAGAGCCGAGAGTTTCAATGGCCACTGCTTCGAATTGGAACCTGTTTTCGAGGCCTGAATATTTGGCATTCTTCTTCGTTTCCGCCTGGGTAGCGGCCCAGAGAGGGGCTGTGGAAGAAACGGCCAAGTAAGACGGCGCTAACCTATTAGAAAAACCAACTTTGAATCTATTAGAATTTTAACTATTTCTTTAGCTTATGATATTCTTTTGAATATAACACAAACGAACTGTTAAATTTTTTCAATCAATGCATTCCATCATATTGTAAATTAGAGATGGTCTAGAAACTAATTTTGACTTAACAAGAATTGGAAAACGTTTCTTCTGATGAAGTGTCTGCAACGTTTTTTCTACGAAATATCGAGTCTCATACTCCTGTCTCCAGAAACTCCTGGTATTTGTACACCCGGAGCTATGGCAGAAGTTTAAAGGATACTTTTTTTTACTGTTTGCGATGCTAATGAAGCTCTAATTTCTCAAGTTAACAAAATTCATTTCTCAAAATATTTAAGAAAAAAAGTGGCATGAACTATAAACTTTGACTTGTCCATGAACATTCATTTGAGACATGGCGCCTTATCTAGGAACGCTGAAATTATGGTTCAGTAAATTAAGAAGGAAAACAAGGAGACAACAAATTTACAAAAAGATCAAATACCTAGGTGCCTATCGAGGGGCTGATCACTCCGCGTAATCGGTGTACAGAGCCGTACCTTTGACTGTACTAACGGGATTACGCGTAATCTTTGAAGTCCCTTCCTTTGGCAGTAGTAATCTAAGCGTAATCCGGTGTACAGATTTTCTAAGAGTGGTTAGCCTCTCGGTGCCTATAAAATTTCCTTAACGGTTTCACAGTTAATTTTTAAATAAATGTTTTTCTGCTACAATTGCTTTCCAAAACCTATTCCACAGAAGGTTACTCTAACCATTGCTCTTCGAAACCGGAATGCAAAATAACGGGTTTCGGGAAAAGTAAACTGCAATCCGTTCCCCATTCCGATATACGTCCTCACAGATGGTTCTGCCTAATAAAACGAGATGGAAGAAAAAACGCTTCAATGATACGATATCCGACCAGACTTTCACAGGCGTTAAACCTAAATCTATCTTGATCATTATGAGGAAATGCCTTGGGAGGGTTGACATCACTTTGTTGGTTATGGGGGTTTGAAAGGGCCATCTCTGCAGATAGTACCAGTAGACAATGATAATTTGGAATTTCGTCAGCCATGTTTAGGTGACAGTTGCAAGAGTAAAATACTCTTTACACATACTCATTATGCTTAATGGAGGGTTGCTAGGAAAGAATGGAAGTTTTTTTGGTAAATAACTCTCTAGACATAACCCCTGGACAATCCTGAGTTTTTTCTAGTGGTTCTAAAACTTGCTCGAGTGTAAGCAGCAAAATACGCCAGAACGATATCTTTCATTTTAATGAGATGATAACCCGGCCCTCTGAACCATGTATTTTCAAATTCACTCTTAAAAAAGTATATTGCTTAGTTAAAATTTTAGGATAGCGCCTTCTGAACAATCGGCTAACACTTATAACGTAACGGTTGCCTAAACCAAGAAATAACTCTAGCAAAAAACTCACTGTTTCAAGGAATAACATGTCAAAAGGATTTTAAACACATAAGACCTGATTTTAAATACTAAATGAAATTAAAATGTCTAACCTTATTTGGAAATAACTCAACATTGACCATTTTCAATGGATTAAATTTTATTTTAGGTTCGAGAGAACTTTTTACAATTTTCACATTGAAACGTTTTTTGACGTATATGGGTGAATAAATAATTTATAGAAAGCTAAGAAATCTTTTCCTATTTTTCTGAAATTTTCAAACTAAAATGTTCCGTTACCAATAAATATACCTTGAAAATGTCGAAACTCTAGATTTAATAGTTTTTGAGAAAAATGACGTGAAAGATCACCCTTAGACAATTTGTTTATATTAGTTTTCTTAAAGAAAAAAATTGATAAATTTAAAACGATTGCTTTTTAAATAATAATACAGTATTGTTGTATTATGCATATGTTATGAGAGAGTCGTTTTTGTTCAGCATAGTAGGATTCATATTCAATTTAAAAACCATGTTTTCTTATACACTGCATTTCTCTAAAATATTAAGTTATTTTTGACACCTTTATAACATTCTCAATTAAAATAAGTGCTTGAACAACAACCTTTTTGTTTTCGTAATTTAATCTAGTGCGAGTATCATGTGGTAATCCTGCTAATTTATTTTATCTCACGAGTAAGATTTTTCCTATTTGTATCTTATATTTATACCCCTGCTCCACAGACTTTAAGTCCGTACTACAGGGGGCTAGTACAAATCTACTATGAAAGTAAAGCTATGTTATATTGGTCCGTAAGAGCTTACCAAACAGAAATGCAAGAGGTGTGTAAAAGTTTATTTGATTTTCAGCAGTGAAGCGGTGGGCGATCAGTTTCAAATAGTGGCGAGCCTGATTTGATGAAAACATCTAAGGCTACACTGCTGGTCATCTCCCTCGCCAGAGCTAGAGGGTGAGCAGTCTAGCGTGTCAGTCGAAGTATCACAAATGACGTGATTTGAGGTAATATCCCCAAAGTTGAAAGTAAGTTATATTGCTGTTATTTAGGATAACAGTGCGGTTGATATCGGTAAAATTATCTCGGAAGTGCTCAGTGAGCGGGTAGTTGCTTAGAAAATGCATTGCATCTGCATAGTCTGTATCGCAGTAACAAGACGGTTCAGTCCAGTGGCTTAAGTTATAAAGATAGGCAGGGAATTTTTCATATCCACTAAGAATTTGTGAAACATAATAATCCACATCACTGCAGAATTAATCAATAATGGGTACTAAAGAGTATGTGTGGTGGCCTTTCTCAGAGGCAATTCATTGGTCTTGCCAAAATTTGTCAGAAAGGGTTCATAAAGACCCTTTAATGTAATTTTCGGTGAGCTGAGACAGTATTTTCCCCCGGCACCCGTGGCAGCCAGCTTATAATTATTATTATTAGTGAGAGTTGGGTGGTTGGGTCAAGCTCATCCTAGCACTTCGAGCAGAGGTCCGTTGTGTAGCCCCAGCCTTTTAAACATGTATGAAAAAGTCCAGTCTCCGAAACGAAGCGCCGAGATGCTGGAAAGATCGCTCGTTTCCGGCCTATGCATTCCAAGATGCTCAAACCTTTGAGCCGCATAAAAATCACAGACACAAAGGACATAAGATGAAGTTTCGTCAGCTGCAAAACATGCCCTGAACATAGGACTCTCACTCAATCAGATACAGATGTCTATTAAGCTGGCAGTGACCTAAAAGAAGGTCCATAACCAACCTGATAGTACTTTTAGAGAGCGAGAGAAACTCAGTTGCTCTTTTCTTAGAAGGCCCAGGGATAAATTCCATGGCCTGCCTTTGACCATCCGTCTCGAGCCAAAGCGTGACCTGTCTATCAGCCATAGCCCCATGCACATAACTGAGAACCAGGCCATTGGGTATAGGAATAGCAGATTAAGCCCTTATAAAGCTAGCCTCCACACCCTCCTTGGCCAGAGTGTCAACCTTCTCATTACCATGATGTCCCTATGACCAGGCACCCAACATAGTTGAACCCTATTATGGGTGCCCAGTTCTGAAAAGAGATCCAGACACATAAGAACGAGCTTAGACGTTATACTTAACTGAATAAGAGCCTTAAGGACAGTCTCGCTGTCCGAGAAAATCTCAACAGTCTTGTCCGGATACTTCTTCTTAAGCAGATGGGTGAACTCTCAGCCTAAAAAGCCGTAGCAAAAACGCCAAGGCTCTCAAAGAAGCCACACTTCTTAATCTGACAGTAAAGTCTAGCTCCCACCCCTGAGTGAGCCTTGGAGCCATCCGTGAACCAAACAATTTCACCCGTGGTTCCATAAACTGTGTCGCCAGTCAAGTCTATAGGTGACTTGGAAAGTAAACACTTAACTGCTTTTCAAAGTGTAACTTTGCAGCTTTGGTGTTAGAACCCATCAATAAGATGGGTAAATGACCAGAATTTTGCAGAAGCAATTTGGTGTGGCTGCATTCCCAATTAGCAGACCTCCACCAACCATTATGTAGTAACCGATAGGAACTCATAATTGGAACCTCCTCTATATAAAGATGGAGCGGTAGAATATTCAGGAACACCTACAGAGAAACGCTTGCGGCTGTTCTCATAGCTTCTGTAATGCTGACACAGGCCATCCTTTGCACAGTTCATAGTTCAGCCTGAACTGACTTAAGCAATACCCTCGGCCACCAAACCACTAAAAAAGCCTGATTATCATAGTATAGATCCAATATACAATCTTTGAGCTAAGACCACAAGACCTGCTAATGGTACCCCTTACACCCCAGAATAACATTTTAGCCTTCCTGATACTAAGATCAAGATGAGGCTTTCATGTTAGCTTACTGTCGAGTAAGACACCGAGGTATTTTACCAAAATTTACCTCAGTTGACTTGACCAAGATGGTCCCAAAGAAAGAAATATCGTTAAACAAGTCCTGTACCTTCCTCCGAGTGAAGGGAACATGGCTCGTCTGGTCAGGATTGACGGTGAGGCCAACCTCCCTACACCAGCATTCCACAGAGATGAGAGCTTTTCTCGTCATAGCTGAAATGGTTCCTGGGAACTTCCCAGTAATAATCATTGCGACATCGTCCACATAACCGCGACAGCCATCCCAGTTTAGCCTCTCCAAGAGTTCGTCTACAACCAGGCACTACAGCAGGGATGAAAGAACACCCCCCTGAGGGCAGCCCTGGCTAGTGGTGACCCTCAGCGATTCGCCAAGCAAGGAGGCCGTCACGATCCGATCAGTCAACATAAAATCGATCCATAGACACAACGTCTCGATGTCCAGAAAAACAGCTAACGCTATTTCTTTGAACTCAATTGCACGTGCAAGGCAAGTAATAATGTCATGAAGGGTAGTCTCAGTAGATTTACACTTTTGATAGGCATACTGAGTATCAGAGAGGAGTGTATTACTAAGAACCCACTCTCTAATATATCTATCAACTAATTTCTCCAAGACGTTTAAGAAACATGAAGTTAGAAAGATTGGTCTAAATACCTTAGCCACGAGATAACTGGTTTTCCTGGGATAGGAATAAAGATAACCTTTGAATACTTCCAGTAGCCCGGTTTATGCCAAGAGCAATTCAGGAACTGTAGATTCTACATAACAAAGGGCAATTTCAATTCCCTCCTGCAATAAGATGGGTGAGATTCCATCCGGTCCAGAAGCCTTGTAGGGCTTAAATGACTTTATAGCTCACAAAATCTTGGAGTGAGTGACAACTTGTTTTGACACATCCCAATCTACCTTTATAGTTCTTTTGTACCGAAGAGGAAGATCATAAGAATCATCTGTGGCCGTGACTTTGGAGTCTGGAAAGTGAACCTCCAGCATATGCGTTAGTGTTTCCTTTCCAGAACTAGAGTAATGACCATCCTTCAACATAATAGTTTCTAGATGTTCCATGATTTTCATTTGTTTGGCCGTAGTGGAAATAACAGAGATACTCTCACAAAAATCCCTCCAGGAAGCCTGTTAGGCTTTCCGGATGGCCTTACGATAGGAAGTGAGTGTCTTTTTATATTCTGACCAATCACCCGACCTGAGAACGCTTACCTGGGGCCCGAAACTCCTAGCGCCGGCACTGTTGCTGCCGCATGCAACATGGTTGGTATTGGCATCACACCCAATAACAAGCTTCTGACCTAATCTTTCACAGTGGTTCACCAGTTTGGCAACCTCCTGTGATGGTGCGGACAAGGATTTGACAGATAGCTTAGTAAGAGCATCAGCTCATTCATTGCCGAGCGTGCCCTCGTAAGCTTAAATCCCAGATTCATTTATTTTATCTGGTCCAATAGTGTTTATAAAATCCTTATTTTCTTCTCCCAATGGGCTAGTAATATGGCGGTTTGTTATTGTCGGAATTGAAGATAGGCTTCCGCTGTACAGGACTGCCGGGGATTGGAGCAGTTCCTCAACCACCCAAGTAAGTGCCTTGGAAATGGCAAGCATTTCCACACTATAAATGTCCGTTTCAGGATATAGGACGTACTGGTTTGAGTGGGACTCCAAACCATAACAATATACCAAGAAAATGCATATAACACCGGCGCTGCTCTTCGATCCGTCAGTATAAATTTTGTACCAGGTTGTTTCTCACTTAAAACTTAGGCAATAAGCTGGATGTATGGTCCATATGTCTCTACTTGGTGAGAGATTGTGTTGGGATTTTTTTTTGTTCACAGTGGTGCACCTAGGACCTGATTTAATATAGTATGTGTATAGCGGCCTCTTGGCTGGCAAATAAGTCAACCGGCTTTAGTCCTGCTAGTACTACGAGTGCGCCGGTTGAAATCGTCATGTATGCCTTTGCTACACGCATAGCAAAAATGCATAGTATAGGGCGCAGTTTTTTTTACCATTTTATGTTACCAGTTTCCTTCCATCAGGCCCCGGCTGCGTACACTTTAATACGCTCAACATTCCTTTGTGAAATAGCACGTCAGGCGGCACCCTTGATACCCCACGTTTCATGGGCATACTGGGCAATGCCCTGGATAATACCTGCTGCTTTGGTTTTGACTGATTGGAGGTGAGGTTACCAGCGTAGCCGATTATCTATTATCATCCTTAGCTATTTAATTTATGTATAACGCGGTATTGTATTTCCTCTAAGGCGGAAAGCGAGAGGGGTGTTGGAGCACCCAAACCCTTGAAAATAATGGCTTGTGATTTCTTTGGCGAAAAAATTTACTTGTACTTTTCACTCCATTCCCCTAAGGGGGTGAGGGAGTCATTACCCTTTGTCTAAACAACTCGTCTGGAGGCTCCTCGAATAGCCTATGCAGAGTTCTCCGCGAAACTGGCACTTCGCAAACTTCCGGGAAAATCAATCTTAGCATGATCCCTATGGTACGCCCCTTGTAAATGGCTTCAAAATTACAGAATAAGCAGTAAAAAACGCTGATTTTCGATCAGTTAACAAGCTTTTAAAACAACCATATTAATTCGTCAGACAGTCGACTTATTTGAGGCGCAGCAGTACAGCGGGGACCTACACATTGTGAAAGGCGCCTTGAATATTCAGACATTCGAGAGAGAAGTAGTCTCCTTATGAGCTACTCTCTTGTATAGAGTTAACTAGCTTGCTTATAGCATCAACTGTGGATTTTTCGTGTTGGAATCCATATAAGTTATAGTTTGTGTTCGTTTTTGTACAGGAAATAGTACAATCTTTGTGTAAAAAATTGGTCAAAGGTTTTCCCCAAGACCTCAAGATGGCTGATTGGCCTGTACGACGATGGATCTGAAGGAAAACGTCTTGACTTTAGCAATAAAATGACATGTGCCAACTTTCATTCAGTGGAAAATATTGTAGTGAATAGCATGACACAGAACCGCCGCAAGGTTTGTGGCATAGTTCTATAGAGGTGACTGAATTTCTTCACTTATTTGAGTATGTACAATAGTATCGGATTAAAACTCTTCCTGAATGAACAGTATTTCTGTGCATGTATTATATGTTGATTGAGGCAGAGAACCGCCAACCACGTGCAAAGCTGTTAGTGATGGCTATTTGCCTTAAGGCTTCGGTTCTCCGAGCCGGGTCTTGTTATACAGGTTTTTTTTTGCTCGAAAAAGTGATTTTTTTTCTCCAAAACTATGTTTTGTAGAAAGTTGAAATTTGTACTGTACATTAAACGTGCCGGGGGACACTTTCTACAAAATTGCATCTAAATCGAAAAATATTTTCACGTTTATTGAAAATTTAAATTTTAACCGCTAGGTACTATAAGAAAATTGTCAATGGGAAAATTGTAGACGTTCACTGAAAACGTACAAATAGCTTTGGCGTGAAAAATATAGACGTCTTTTTCACTGACAAAATACGACTTGAAAAAGTGACAAGTTGGGCAAAATAAAATAACTTTTTTTGAATTCCATTCGGAGAGAAGTGTAACTTTATGAAAGTCAGAAATTTGTTAATCTGGTGTTTAATACAATAAACACCGCTGAAAAATCGAGGAGACAATGGCGAAGAAATTAAATTAATTAATTAAATTATTCATGGCGATTTAAATTACGTAAGATCTGGCGACCTTGCTGGCCAATGTGCCGAACCGTTTCACCCTATTCATCGTTTTGAAATACAGTATTTCAGATTTCGGGGTCATGAGGCGTGGCACTCTTTTTGAAACCGCAATCTGGCTCATTTAACTATTGACTTATCCTATTAGTTTTTTAATCTAATAGGCCTGTGTTTGCATCTAGTCGTATTCGAAACCTATTTTAACCCTATAGGCGAGAAGATAAATAGACCACAGGTTTAAAGGTCAGTAAAAACCTAAAAATTATTTAGTATATAAATAACTGTAATACAAACAGTGTAACAGTATTGTCGTAATCAATCTTAACAATCATGCCTCAATATTCCAGAGTTGATCGTACGGAACTAGTGGCCATTTACTACGTGGAAGGTGGAAGAAATCTACGACGAGAAGTGAGTGAGATCTTTGAGCAACGACATCCAGATAGAAGACCATCCATTACTTCTGTAAGGCGAGCTGTAAATGACTTTCACCAGTATGGTAACGTACAACCTCGATTTCGTGGGCCTGGTCAGCGGGATTTGGACTTCGAAAACACCGTTTTAGCCTATTTTGCCGCATACCCACGTAGTAGTTGTGCCGCGGCGCGTAAGGATTTGGCTTGCAGTAAAACTCGCATTTGGGAAATTTTACATAGGCATAAGTACCATCCTTACAGAGCAACGCTTTACCGTGGTTTACGAGATGGAGACGCTCAACAACGGCTGGATTTTTGCAACTGGCTGCTAAATTCCGTGCATGACGGAATGAAATTCCTCCGCAACATGCTATTCTCGGATGAATCCTCGTTTGCAAGAGACGGCCCTTACAATCACCAAAATAATCATGTTTGGGAAGACACAAATCCCCACTGGGGATATGAACACCGTCACCAATTTCAATTTGGGTGCTTAAATGTTTGGATTAGTCTTGTTGGAAACCTGTTAATTGGTCCAGTATTCTTACCGCAAAATCTAAATGGCCAGAGTTATTTAGATTTATTGAGAAATGAGCTAGAACAACAACTTGACGAACTGCCGTTAGCGCAACGAGCAAGACTGTGGTTTCAGCAAGATAGTGCCCCGCCTCATTACCACAGAGCCGTGATAGATTACCTAAACAACGAATTTCCACAACGATGGATAGGGAGAAATGGTCCCGTAAACTGGCCAGCAAGGTCGCCCGTTCTGACTCCGTTGGATTTCTTTCTTTGGGGCTTCGTCAAGGACAAGGTGTACGCCACTCCGGTTGAGACCCTTGAAGAGCTGCATCAACGAATTGTAAGCGCTTGCCGGGAAGAAACAATAATCAACCATGAAATCGAGTACAACTCCCCCGTTGACATTAACCAAAATCCCTATACATGTGCTCTTTTCCCTGTAACGAAAAAGGAGGTCAAGGAAGTTATCACTAGTTTGCCTCAATCAAGCTCACCAGGAATAGACGATTTCACCCTAAACCAATCATATTTGTTATTAATCATATCATCGCGCCACTAGGTTTTTTCATCAATTTGACATAAACCCCTATTTTTAAAAAAGGTGACCCTCAAATAAAAAATATTTATAGACCCATCTCAGTACTATCGTTCTTTTAAAAAAAATTCGACAAATGCTATATGACAAGAATTACCTCATTTTGTAATAACCACAATTTAATTTCCGACCATCAGTTTGGGTTTCGAGCTGGGAGGGCCACAGAACAAGCCATAGCAGACGTATATAAAAAAATTCTTACTGCTCTAGACGCCTCAAAATATTGTATAGGAATATTCCTTGATCTTGAAAAACCATTTGACAGCGTTTCCCACCGAAGATTACTTAAAAAAATAGAAAAACTGGGATTTCGGGGTTTAGCCTTGGATTGGCTAACAAGCTATCTATCAGGGAGAAAATGTGTTACAAAACTTTATCAGACTATCACAAAACTAAGCTCAATATCCATCGGTGTCCCTCAGGGATCAAAATTTTCTCCCTTGCTATTCAACCTATACATTAACGATCTAACAGCTATTATTCCAAATTGGCTAACATTATACGCAGACGACTCAATTCTCTTACTTGAAAATAAACACTTAGATTTTCTTATTAAATCTGCTAATCAATACCTTAAATCTATTAAAGAATGGCTCGAAAAGAATTTTCTAAAACTAAACTACAATAAAACTGAATATATAATTTTTGCAAACCAAGGTAAACCAATTAACGAATCCATATGTAAAATTCTTATACAGGGAAGAGAAATCAATAGGGTATTTGCCTACAAATATTTAGGTATCATTTTTGATCACCAACTTAAATGGAATGAACATATAAATTATGTATGTAAAAAAGAAGCTACCTCCACATACCTAATCCGAAAATGTAAAGAATTTTTCCCCAGAAACATTTTATTCAAATTGTACTACAGTTTTTTTTACTCCTACATAACATACGGTATAATAGCTTGGGGTAACACAAGTAATAACAACATTAAACGACTAACAGTGTTTCAAAAACGAGCCCCGAGAAATATATATATAATGTTAATTGGCTGGATTCAACAAAACCACTTTATGAAAAAAGCAAACTACCAAATATCAACCAAATTTCTAAGTTCTCAAGTCTGTTCTTTATTTACAAAATTTTGTTTAATTACTATAACCTAAAAACTAAGACTCGATATTAGACTCGTCAAATTTCTACGCGGGGCTAAAAGTGTTTAATGAAATGCATCTATCGCTTAAAAATTTAAATTCTGTACACTCTGTGAAAAAAGTGATAAAAACCTCAATTTTAAATGAGTAATATTTCTGTTGGATCCCAATCTTACTAGCTATTTGTTTTTATATAATTTTTACTTTCAAATTTACAAAGTGTCTTATTTGTTTGTTTAATAGATTTGGTTCTTTGTTTTATCTTTTTATTAACTTATTATACTGTTAAAAATAATTTAAACAAAAGAGGGCTATAAGTCGCAAGATAACTTGGTCCTAACTACATATGTGAAAATAAAAAAAAATTGTAAATAAAACAATTTTGAATTTGATTTGAATTAACCCCGGAAATGATTCAAGCCGCCTTCGACAATACGATTGTTCGCGCCCAAGCCTGCATCGCAGCCGAAGGTGGTATTTTCGAAACGTACATATAAATTTTGTTTGTAAGTAGATAAATAAAATGTCTCTTTGTTTTTTTTTAAATTTCGCATTTTTCATCCTACGAAATTAAATCCTGTAATACCTTCTTCGCCACTGTCTCCTCGATTTTTCAGCGGTGTTTATTGCATTAAACACCAGATTAACAAATTTCGGACTTTCATAAAGTTACACTACTCTCCCAATGGAATTCAGAAAAAGGTATTTTAGCTTGCCCAACTTGTCACTTTTTCAAGTCGTATTTTTTCAATGAAAAAGACAGTCTATTTATTTCTTGCTAACGCTATGTGTACGTTTTCGGTGACGCTCTACAATTTTATCATTGCCAATTTTCTAATAGCACCTAGCGGTTAAAATTTAACTTTTCAAAAAACGTGAAAATATTTTTCGATTTAGATGCAATTTTGGTAGAACGGGTCCCCCGGCAAGTATAATGTACAGTACAAATTTCAACTTTCTAGAAAACATAGTTTTTGACAAAAATCCCCTTTTCGAGCAAAATAAAACACCCTGTATCTGTGCTCGGACCTTGTTTCTCTGGATCGTGAGGTTTTTGTTCCACCAGGAACGTAATCGTGCTTACGAGCGGTCTTGGGCAGTCTTGGACCGCATATGTGCATGACAGATTTGTCTATTTAAGACGTAAAGGTGTTTACATCATTGTGAATAGGCAAAGTATAATTGTCGCAACTTCAAAGTCGGTCCAATCGACACCTTTTAGGGAGTAACTATGTTCATGGAACTCATCGTTGGAAGAATCTGAATGACTCGCATTGAATTTCCAAGTGAAGTAGCGGTGATCACTGCAGGAAGGTTCTTCTACTATCCAATTGCTTACTAATGGAGCTAGGATGTTACTTGTAATTGTTAAATCCATCCAGCTTGAACCATTAGTTGACCAAAAGGTCGATAGTGAAGTTAAATCAATGTGTATAAAGTAATTTATGCTATTAATGAAATCCATCACTTCTTCACCACGTTTGCCAGTTGGGCGTGAGTCTCAGAGTGCGTGTTTAGCGTTGAAATCGCCAGTAATGCCCTTTAAATAGGGAACCGTATAGGTGTTGTAGGTCATGTAATGTGTCCAAGATAGGCGTTATGTCCTCCGAGGGAGAACGGTAACGCTGAATATTATCAGAGATAGATTCGATGTATCACTAGCGACCTGAGCTGCACAGATGTATTTGGCAGTGAATAATGTAAGTACGTCTAGATTTGGGATTAAGACAGCTAGACCAGTTTTGGCTGAGGATGATGGCAGAGATGGCAATTGACGGAAAAACCCAGTATCTTACCTCCCCTTACCATTGACTCTTGAAAGGAGAAGATGTCCTTTTTGTTTTGATTTATGCCATTGAGTAGCGGCGCTAATGGCCAACTGAAGTATGATCTAACCAACCTGGAATTTAGAAAAGGCCACATATTTAATGAAATAAACCCACATTTTTTTTTCAAATTCACATAGTTATACCAAATTGAATTTAAAAATTGCAAACACTCAATGAAATACCGTTGGAAAATCCACATTTAATGTTATTTTGCATATATTTGCGCCAAATATAAGTTTTAATACTATAAGTACCATACTATAATTAATTAATTGCGCTGAACTATAGGGCGCCAAAAGTGGGATGGGGAAATCTGCATGGCATTCTCAGATCAAACGGCACCAGGAGCGAGTTTACTGATACTAAACACTTTAGACTATTACGTGTAGTGACTCAATCGGAGGGAAGAACCGTTTAATGTAGAAATTACTCAATTTCATTTTGTCTAAGCTGTTTATTTTTATTTGGTCGCGTGGTTTACGTTACTTCCAAATGTAAGGAAATGGAGATATAAGCAAAAATAGCTACGCGAGTTAGTTTTACTTTTAGATTTACACATTCTGCTCGGTTCCTAAAATTAGTTCCCATAATTTATCAAGTATTAGTTCAGGAACGTTGGGAGTTACATGAACATGTTGCACCTTTTATTATCTCGTTCGTTCTTTGGAGTTGAATATTTAACAACTTCAAGACGACGCCTTATTGCTGTCGAGTGTTTAAATGACAATACCGATAAATAAAACTGCCCATACCAAAAATCGAGACAAAGTTATAGGCCTTAGGCCCTTGACACATTTTAATAAACATAAATGAGATGCTAGATAAATTAGTCTAGTACATACATGTAGGACCACAACAGACCTCACTGGAGACATTGGCTTCAGAGGGCCACTAAATTAATATCAAAGGGGGGAGGCTTGAAAGTTTTAACTAAGCCACTGAGATAAAGTAAAATTGTAATTAAAATAAAACTAAGCCGGCACTTTTCGAAAAACTGGGTTGTAGCGCTATCTGGTTACGCATATTCAAAATGTTTTATTTAATACACCAAAAATTAAAACTTATAATTGAAACTTAAGTAAAGAAATATTTATTCAACATAAATTTAAAAACCGTCTATCATGCTATTAGTATTATGAAAAGTGCAGATGGCGCCAAAAAATTACAAACAGAAAAATGACTTTTCATTCTGATCGATAATACACTCATTTTGCCTTTGCGTATAAGTGTACAAATGTATGCTATTATATGTTTCATTTTACTGAATACATTTTTTAGGTATTACACATTTCCGGTCCCTCACATTGTTGCGAATTCAAAATGGGAAGGCAATTAACTGAATGCTCTTCAATCTTTTTATAAAAAGATTAAAAACTTTGTTACCTAAAATTGACATGGATTTATATATTTAAAACTTTGTCCAATCGATATTTAAATTTTTTTTAAATGTTAAAAGTAAAAACAATAAATTTTTATTCGTTTCATTTCTAACAACGTTGAAACCTCCTTAAATTGTTAATAATAATAAAATCATGACTATTAGGACACCTTAAATAATAAGACCTAACCCTCGGTGCTAAACACTGGGTATATTGATTGAGATTTTAACTTTTTTCAAAATTGCGTCTTTTAGTAACATGAAAATTCGGCTTAATTTTAGTGTTTCAGTAATATTCTGATGTACGTCTTAGTTTCTATTTGTCTGATTTGAGCTCTTATTCAGCGAATTGCATATCGTGGAATTTTTAATTTCCACGAATGACGATCATTATAGTTTTTTTTAGAAAATTTATTTTAATTTAATTAAATCTGATTTACTACAGTAATACTATAAAATCATTGGCACTTAGGGAAAGTGTTAACTAAACTATCGCACTTAAACAGCAAGTGTGCAGCACTGCGCCATATGGTATAGTCAAATCGAAAGATGTAATGAAATAGGTAAAATGTTTAAAAATTTTGTAATTAATTAGGTATTTAGCTTTTATTAAAATTTAATCCTGTTAATATCGTACATTAACTTAATATATTGAACAGATGGCGCCAGAAAACAACAAAAATTAAATAAATCAATTTAGCCTTTGAAAAATGTAGAGCGGTACATAGGAATATTTACAACAAACCAACAGCGCGGTTTAAAATAACATATACATAAAACCTTTCAAATTTTAAAAAACATATACATATTTAACAAAATATCTCATTTGCATTCCCATTTTAATATTTCTTATTATGGAATGTTTTAAGCATCTACGATATTTACTGGGATACAGTTATCGAAATTTCAATGCTATCGTTATTACGTTCTAGCAAGTGCATGGCTTGAGCTTTATTTTTTTTCTGAATTTTAGAGTTTCTTTTTAATAGTTTTTTTCAATCTTCGCAATGTAATTATCTATAAATTGCTTTTGCAACAAATAATTACAAATTGACCAAAATTTTCAACCTTTACAGCTCTTTTTCTGTAAAAAACTTTAAAGCTTAGTTTTAGAGCAGGGATTTCATCAAATCTAATATCACCTAAATTTTATTTATCAATATATTTATTAATTAATAATTTATATCAATTTAATTAGAATTTTAATTATTCCTTTCTTTCACTACATTGAAAGTTTAACTGTAATTTCAAATTTGTTAATATTTGAATTACATATCTACCATGTAGCAGAAAAAGTGATATTGTGTCTACAAAAATTAGAGACTTATTAAGCGACCAACAAAACTCGAAGGAATGTCCGTTTTATTATTGAAATAAAGGTAACTTTTTTAGCGGTCAAGTAGTACCAATAATGATAAATGGTTTGAAGGTAATAGGCGAAACTATAAAATAAATTTAGTCTTAACCAACTTGTTAAAATGGGAAAATAAAAACACGTGACTACCATATCACAGCCAACTTCGATTCGGTAACTCGTGTTCATAGTTGTCCGTGCGACGGGAAAGGAAAAATAATTCCTTCCAGATATTGCAGACAGCTAATGAATTTCCACCTTTCTATTACAAGATGTTTTAAATAATAATAATAATTAGACGAATTTGTCAAAATTTAAATAAAATGAATAATAGTTCGCATTTCTTAGGATAGATGGCGCTGCTGTTCTCCAGAAAGTCACGTGACTACCAGCTTTTCAGCCCCCCTGGACTTTATAGTTTCGCCTATTATTGTTTATCTCGTATTTATAAATCTGTAATAGTAACTACTTTCCTAAACCTGACATAGATGGTTCCTCAAGAAACGCTGAAAGTACCCCGCACATTTCCTATGGAAATTGTCTTTCAGCTAAATTTTCTGAAATTCGGGTATGTTATACTTTCGGACATGCTGATTGAAAGTGTTAATAGGCCCGAATTTCAGAAAATATAGACTAAAGACAAATTCCATAGGAAATGTGCGGAGTCCTTTTTCGATTGCTTCCATAACGTCAAATTAAAAAACTGGATTTTAAAATCGATTAATTACATTCTAAAAATTATAAAACTAAAAGTAATATGAGGCTACTTAGACCAATAAACCTGCAACGAATACTAGTCATGTAATATTTAAAAGCACATTTTAGGAAACGTGGGTTTTTTATGGACTCGTAATGATTTCCTTTAGTATAAAATAAATAATTTTGGTTAAAAATAATTTAAATTCTTTCGTGACTCAACTAGTGTAGAATAATGCCAATATGGTCTTTTTTATTGTATGAGACCCACGAGATTTTCACTTTTTTCTTAAAATGTATACATTAACTCTGGTACTGCTAAATGCGGAATGGATTACGTCATATATTTTAAATTGAAAACTACAGGCTAGTGACCGTATTACGCGAATCTATTAGCCCCTATATAGCACCACCTTTCAATGAAATTTATGGAAGAAAGAAGAAACATATCATTTCTTGTGATTTCCAGGGATCGAATCTTTATAACAAACTTTCTTACGTGTTTATAAATTCTCGATAATTTAATTTCAAAGTCTTTCACTATCTTTAATCATGTGAAGTATATTTGCCAAGGCTAATTGATCATGAAATTATGAAAAACCGTTTTCATCAGATTTTCATTATTTTTTTGTTGCTTAAATAAAGTAAAGCTTTTCGGAATTTAATGAACCGCCGATGAGTAACAAAACCTGTACTACTCATACATGTGATAACGATTTACGCTCCGTTTAATCTATCACCCTCACAAAGGTACGTAAAATTTGAAAAGCAAATACTTATTGTGAAGCTTAACAGTCTGTTGAGTTAAAAAACAAACAATTCCAAGATTTTAGTATTGTGGCTTTAGATATTTTTTGTACAAATTTAAATGCGGGAGGATAACAAGTGATATGACAAATTTAACTATGCTTCGATATTTAGAAGCTTAAAGTAGAATACCCAATAGCTAGTGATATTTAACTGTCATTTTTTTACAGATGAGTCTACGCAGCTTCACATTCAAAGAAAGATGTCGTAACTATGACGGTTAGAATTAATAGGGGTGCAGAGTGTTTCGAAAAGCCCAAAATGCGGCAGAAATTAAAAAATTACCAGACACATATAATATTTACATATTTATAACCAGGAAGTGAACAGGAATAACGTAGCACCAAAATGTTAATGCTGCGCCCCCTAGTGACGAAGTTAGCTTCCCCATAGGAACACAGGGCTAACGTTGGTGAAATTATATAGCCCTTAAAGAGTTTAGAGAGTTGACAAAAATTCACCGTCGTAAGTCTTACCATATATATTAAACTTATTATTTACCATGGTGAATATTAGTAGAAATTATGTTTAATTCAGAGAAAACGGCATGGTATTAGAAGATAAAACTTATTTTATACAAGACGTTTCGAGCCGAGGCTCTTCTTCAGTCGTTCGTTAGTTTTAATCTTACCATATACTAATAAAATTAAGTTTTAGGCTTGGAAAAGTCCATTTTAGAGCATGTTCACCCGAGATTTCTTCCGAAACACGCAAGTTTTCTAGTAAACGTTCCATTATATCCATTCCATAAATATTTCCGGTTTCCCTTCGCGACTGTTGAAGAAAGTTGAGTTTTAATATTTAGAAATTAGTAATAAAATTCCTAGCCAAAATTTGGCTAAAACGAATAACAGAAGAAAAGCCCTACCGTTATGCAAATTAGTATTACCCTAGCTTATACTAATTTGCAAAAATTATATTATAGAAAACAGTTTAATCAGGCAAAACATAACTTGATAATATACAAAAATTATGTTAACAAATATCTTAATTGCTTATTTTTTTTTAAATATATGAAGCAAACATAGCTATTCAATATTTTCAGTTGCTAAAAGTATATTGTTCAGAAAATATTTGTCGTTTTCATTACACAATTCTATGTCGTGTTCAGAATTATTTAAACTGACTGGATTAGGTGGTTCATATGGTTCTTTAAGTAAATCCATAACGGCTCTCGGAAGTGGAATTTGATTTTGCTTTTCTATTCTTTTGCTGAGGGAAATGTTCGAAATAATGGGATCACTCGAATCCAGGGCTCAATTAAATATGTCCCGTAAATTTTCAATTCTAGATGTTTTCCTAGAATGCATTTCCCTGTCTCGACGGTATAATTTATTACGGGACTCACCCGCCTGTTCACTTAGAACTCCTATAGGTAAAGTGGACTGCTGAATAAGTAGGGTTATAGGCAAATTAAACCACTTATAATTGTCAACGTACTTTTTACTTAATTCTAGACAATACTGGCCAAATTTTTCGGAATCAATGGGAAAATTTGAGGATATGGCACATAAAATTACGTGCAACCCCTCCACAAGCCAACGTTCAATGGAAAGAATTTCTGCAAATAATTCTTGATAAAATACTAAGCACTTTGCCGTCGATTACAGTAAGATTAAGACTGTACGCGACTGACACAGATATGCCCGAAATGTTTGAAGTGAAGATCTGCAGTTGTTCAATTTGTTGTTTTACCCAATCACTTTCTGCTAATATAGATTCCTTGGATTCTTCTGTTTTTCCAGACGGTATGTCCATATTCTGATCTTAGGCTCAAAGGAATAATTGTGGTTACAAAATGGCAGGCATCACTAGAGTCGATAGAGCTACCGAAGCTCTGTTTATACCGCGATTGACCGGTGCTTCCATCAAAGCCACAAGAGACTGAAAGAGTTAGATGTAAACTTTCCTGATTAATGTCCTTTGTGTACATGATGATAAATTCTCTTTGAAGATTTAAAATCCGGTCTACAGTGTGGTCTAAAAGATTTTGAAGAGAAACGAACGCTATCGTTTCAGATACATTAACAACAGCCGGCCTGCAGAGTAATTTAGCCTGAAGAACTTTATAGTAAGATGGGAAGAGAGAAGAGCCATGAGATAAAGCAGTTTGCCTGATCATATTATAGGTGTTTACTGATAAATCGCCATCTAAAATCAACGCGAGAGCTTCTGTGGCAGAACAAGACGTTGGCACATCCTTGGGCATTCTTTCGGGTACAGCTGATGCTGAATTCGAACGGTTCATCAGTTCTTGTAAGCCCAAGGTCAATCCAGTTTCTCCTTTCCGTTCAACTGCTACTGCTGCTGCTTTTATGATTTTATCAGCGGGTTCGTCTTCCAATAAGGATGCTAACTCACTAACGTGAACTCGTTTTGTGCGAGCTGATGCAACCGAAAATTCGATAATTGGCCTTCCTACATCAGTAACTTTTAAGGGCGTATTTGGATCAGAATTAGTAAGAAGAGTTTCAGGAATTTTAAAAGCTGTCTGCAACCAGACGTGGTGCTTCCTCTCAAAGTAAGCCATCACTCTACCAGCTTGTTTCCACCAACGGTTAAACGTTTTTTTTCGCTCTCAATCGCTCTCCATAGAATTTCCATTTGAAACTTCGAAAGGTTTTCCTTTATTTGATTTCCAAGTAAGATTCGGATACTCGAAATACAGTCACCTAGGTTTTTGTGTTCCTTGAAAATTCCAACCAATTCCCTTTTAGTAATGGGAACTCTCGGGTTGCTCTTATCAATTGAATTACTGTTGGTTGGCGAAGAACTTAAAGAAGGTAAAATATTACTATACTGAATGAGGCGTCGTTTGTTATTGTTGCGTTGAAAGAGCGGTCGTGGCGAACATTGCCAACAATTTGACTTTGTGGGTTATCCATATTTGAACCAACACGTTATTCAAATAAGTGAAAGCGCGTTAAATTTAAAAGTAACTTTCGGTTTAAAAAAAACACACATTTTAGTGCTTAAAATATTGTTATCTCGCTTCAATTTGTTTTCTTCTTCAGAAAGCAACTACGACCTACCAAAATGTATTCGGTGATGATTTTAAACAGTCATTGAAATTCTACATAAATAGCGATATTTGTGGGGTAACCGGCTCTTTAGTAGAAATATTCAAAATGATATCGTTTTTTTACAAAAAATGTACCTTAATCTTTTATTCTATTTAAGATCGTTAAATTTTTAATAAAAAATTCAGGAAGTGTAATGCAATTTTACTATATTGCAATAAAAAATGGATTTATAGCGTTGATAACAGATTAGAACCTCATCAAAAAAGTGGTCAGAATATTACTCGATTTTGGCTTTCAGCCAACGATATTTACTTTTAATTGACATCTGCCAAATCGTATTACCTAAATTGGTATGCATGAAATTTATAGCCAAATATGGCGGTTTCAGCTTAGATTTACTGTAATATTCTACAAACCTTCCAAGTCAACTTTCTTCAACGGTCGCGAAGGGAAACCGGAAATATTAATAGAATGGATATAATGGAACGTTTACTAGAAAACGTTCGAAAAATATTGGGTATCCACTTGCGTGTTTCGGTGAACATGCTCTAAAAGGGACTTTTCCAACCCTAAAACTTAATTTTATTAGTATATGGTAAGACTTACTACCGTGAATTTTTGTCAACTCTCTAAACTCTTTAAGGGCTATCGAATGCTACCAACTTTAACCCTGCGTTCCTAGGGGGAAGCTAACTTCGTCGCTTGGGGGCGCAGCATTAAAATTTTGGTGCTGCGTTACTCCTGTTTACTTCCTGGTTATAAATATGTAAATATTATATGTGCCTGGTAATTTTTTAATTTCTTCTGCATTTTGGGCTTTTCGAAACACGGTGGGGTGTGTTCAGCAAACTCGTATACATTTGTTTTATACTAAATCATTTATTTTAAAAGTGTTGTGTAGAGAGCGTTAAAAAAAGGTTTATGAAATAAAATATTATTGTCGAGTTGTCTTAATCCTCAGGAACGGTTTTAGTCTATAAACAATAATCAGCCTTCTAATCGTTATAATTTTTTGGTTGAGTTTCATCCATAGGCAAATTTAGTTTCGTCCCGTATCATCATTTGTCATAAAAATTTGATTTGTTAAAAATTTAATTTATTCTTAAATTTCCCAATCATGGTTCAAAGTTAGAGTTCCATGTCTGAATTTAATTACATTGTGTCCGAAGTAAGTCTATTATTATATTTAGCCCACACTTTTTGGAATTAAAATAGGAATGAACGGTACATTTAGAATGGTTTCACATACCTAGATTTCCTCAGCACCCCTTATAATCAAGTAGGATGAATTTTTTATAATATGGAACTCGCTACCCTAGATTAGAATTCTGAGAGCTATTCGAGTGACGGTTTTGTAAAGAAGCTTTACCCACTTCCAGCAAGTGACTTCCGAAAAATCGGCCTCCGTCGGTTTTACCGGTTTGAGTCTATTTGATCGATTCCCAAATGATCGAATTTCCATTTGATAGAATGGCATTTGATCGAACGAAATTTGATCGAAAGCTACTGTAGGGTAAAACTACTAGTTTTTGGGAGTAAATCGAAAAGGCAACATCTAGTCAGAATGAGATACAGTATAGACTCTATGAATAATAATTACATACAACAGTGGATGTGGCTGTCAATTAGTTCCCTTTGTTAACCCCACCGCTCGAGAAAGGTCGCGGGACTAACTGGCGACGGTTCTCTCTTTTCTGCCCCCGTTAATCCTCAAAATTTTCCATCGTACTCCTGCGAAATGTATTGTAAGTCCTTTCTGTGACCACCAGGGGAAAAATATCTTGGTGGTTTGGACGACGAAGAAGAGATATAATTCTCTAGGAACCCGAGTGGACGGGTCGCACACCAAAGTGCCAAGAACCAAGTAAACCTTTAACTTTTTAAAACCAAGTTGCATTATTTCCTAACTTTAAGAAATAGTCAGACGGCGTAAGAAAAAATATCTCTAGATTTTTCAGTCGGTTTAGGGATATCATTTAAACTCTCCCAAGGCAATTAATCAATTATTTAGTCAGGGCGCGGAAATCAAGAATATAGGCAAGTCCCTAGCTAAATATTCTTCATTGTGTCGGAAACCCGGGATCAAACGGACAGAACTTTTATCAATCAACCGGCGGAGATTTCATTTCAATTACGGACATTCGGAACGGTTTATTCATTAACCGGCGGAACTTTTATTAAAACTGGGACGGTTACTAATAACCGACGGACGGAAGAGGTGACTTAAGTGAATAAAACTTTGGAACAAGAAGCCGAGCTAAAAATGGCCGGAGAAACAACTGAACCTACCCTTCAAGGAGGAACAGGAGGTACCACCGCGGCAGAAGAAATAACGCGATGGAAATCTAGGAACCCGAGTGGACGGGTCGCACACAAAAGTGCAAAGAACCAAGTAAACCTTTAACTTTTTCAAACCAAGTTGCATTATTTCCTAACTTTAAGAAATATTCAGACGGCGTAAGAAAAAATATCTCTAGATTTTTCAGTTTTAGGGATATCATTTAAGCTCTCCCAAGGCAATTAATCAATTATTTAGTCAGGGCGCGGAAATCAAGAATATAGGCAAGTCCCTAGCTAAATATTCTTCAGGCATATTCTTCCCATTTATCCAAATAAACCAGGAAGACTTCTTTGAGCCACTAAAACAGTTATACTATAACAGTTAATATTAATTTATTAATAGAATAAAAAATAACAAACCTTCAATCGATCATCATTGGGCGATGTAAATGGTCTGACATTGGGATTACGGGTGTTAAATCCTGTCATTAGGTGCCCGACATTCATTAGATCAAACCATTTATTAAAATATTCGACGAATTTTATTAGTTCCTTGCATGTATCACCAAATTCAATCTTTAAAGCATTCGCAACTGACTGACTAAATACTTGAGTTGCGCATTTGACCTTCATCCTATTTTGGAAATTCACGTGTTCAGATGTCAGTTTGTGAAGCTTTTCTAAGTTTCCTTTAGAATTAAGTCCTTTATTGTAAATATCCCTTATATTCCTCCACGTAAAATGATCGCCATTTATCTTCATGAATCTATATCCATTATCCTCTTTACTATTGGCTAAGCAATTTCTGACAGTTTTAATTAGATGGGATGCGTCGAATATGAAGTAAATAGAAAGATCCTCTGAACCAGAATATGGATTTATGCATTTGTAATTTCCTTCATTGCTACTACCAATATTCATTTGGAAACATTTTCTGTTTGTTGTAGCTTCATCGCCGACCTCCGATATAACTTTCATTCCACAAAGCTCTAGTTTTTCAACGGCTTCCCAGACTAGGCTATCAAGCTTTTCCGCAATTTAGCAATGAGTTCCGAAATAAGCAAATGGATATTGCGATGCAGATGAAGCACCTCTTAACATAAATTACAATACGTGTGAGGCAATTTTTTTGTCTGTATATTTTTGTAACTTCAGTGCCTCTATTTTATCTTCAATATTACTCAATTGGCTATAGCCTATTAAATCACCCGTGTCAGCCCTATAGATAACATCTTCTTCAACTTTAATTTCGTCCAACACCCAACTGAAATATTCTTGATGTTCAAAAACTTTCTTTTGTTGAGCATCTTCTTTCATTTTCCGAAAAATATCTCCGTGAAATCCTGGATTCGAACATAAATTGGAGTCATGTGTACGTAATGAGGATCTTGAAGGTAATTGGAGAATACCAGATTGTTCCAACACGACATATAGGGATGGAGATTTTTCATACATGTATCGCAGTGCTTCCACTTTGAGGGTATTTTACCCTTTTTCGCGTAAAATTGACCTCGAGAGGGATTTTTTTCGAGATTGAGGGTAATGGGTAAAATGAGGGTATTTTGAACATTTCATGGAAAATTTAAGGGTATTTAAAAATATTGAAATATAATTTCCCTTTTTGACAAAGTGTAACTAAGTTGGCCGTAAGTGGAAAACTGCTTTTGCTTATGTCGAGACCTTTTTAGGTTCTTTCTCTGTTGTCAACTTTGCCGATTGGAGCAGACAAAAATATTGTTTTCGTCCCTTAGTAAGCGAATTGCATACCTACCATTAATATTAGTGTCTTTTTCTTTGTAAAAATTAGAGAAAAAACTGTGATAATTATACTACATTTTTTAAATCGGTGTTTTTTATGGGAATTTTAAGGTTTTTTAAATTAAAAAGGGGTAAAAGTGGGTATTTTATTGTTTGATTCTTGTGGGAATTATAAGGGTATTTTTGAAATTTGGAAAAGGTAAAAGTGGGTATTTTTCAGCTTATGTCTGGGTAAAATGATCTTTTGGAAGTGGAAGCACTGATGTATCGACGCCATCGTCTGCGGTTTAAATGATTTTGCTTAAGTATCTGAAGTTGAGTTTTCATCAAAAGGTTTCGAAACTCAATGTTGGTCTTGTTCCTCGAACTTCCGATGTCTTTGTTTTCATCATCCTTTTGTTCAGTTTCAAGAGCTTTCTCAAGTATATTCACGAAAAATTTATCCGTATCTTTGAACTCTTTTCCCTTAGACGAACAACTAATTCATCTCGAGATATATTTTTGAATGGAGTGTTGCTACTTTTAATTCTTCTCTTAACAATGGTTCTAAAACTATACCATATCTGGTCGATCTAAATTGAAACCTTTAGATTCCTTTAGCGGACAAACACACGTACAAACAAACACTCATCTTTATACCTTAGATACTCTTAAAATCCTAACTTCGCTGTTATTGAAAAAGGGTGAATATAATGGCCATAAATAAGATGAGAGGTTAAGTCAAGTCTAATTCATTTTGTTCGCTTATGATTAACTAGATAGACAACCAAGTAGGACCTCGCCACCAAATCTAGTTTCTGATTAGCTCTCGAACAATACAGCCTCTTGATGGTTATTCTGCCGGATTCTCTTGAGTAGGACAGTATGACCATTAAAGTAGTTCCGTAATACTTTGAATTTCTGATATGCGGTTCCCAACGACAGACTTACATTGCTTCGACGCTCCTCGAATCCAATGAAGTACGATTTCGGAATCGGACCAACAGGGATAACTCGTGATATGCTTCTCGAAGGTGGCCACAGTGTACCTTAGCAGCCTCGCTCCAATTAATGCGGCCATTAGTTCAAGTCTTGGCATCGTCAACGTTGTCAATGGAGTCACTCTGGTTTTAGATGAAATTAATGACACTCCAAGCTTTCCTGATGATGTCTTGTAGCGTAAATAAACGACCGCTCCATACGCTTATGTACTGGCATCACAGAACATATGGACCTCTTTGTCTAATTAGCTGCTCTTCTGGTTCGTGGTAGTAGCGTCTTAGGATGGATATTTTTTGTACCATGGTTAAATCTTGATACCACTGGTCCCATTCTTCTTGAAGTACTGGTGGCAAGTTCTCGTCCCACTCTACTCTTCTGGAAAAGACACCTGACTTTGATGAGAATGGAGAAAGAAACCCAATTGGGTTAAAGAATCTGGCAGCAGCTTGAAGATCTCCTCTCTTCGTATTTTTCTTCTCCAATAGGAAATCCTTTAGCGCTGAAACATCGAAGGTGAAAATGTCTTTCGATGGGCTCCATGTAATTCCCAGGACCTTCAACGTCTGTGATTGGTGGCCTTGGGCGTCAATTCCTTCCTCCGATGGACATTTTTCGTGAGCTCCTTCGAGTTCTTGACCTATTTTCTCAATTTCATAACAGCGTCTTTGAGAATTTTCTTTGAATTTTGACGGATCTTCATAGCCTCGATGTACGTATCAGCTCCAGTTAGAAGATCGTCGACATAAAGATTCTTGTTGAGAATGTTGCAAAGATCTGGATACTCGGTTTTGAACTTCTTAAAATGATATTTCAAGGTAGCTAGGAGGAAAGAGCTCGACGTTATTCCGAATAGAACTCGGGCCTTCCGTAGGTGAAAAAACTCTGATTGATCGTCCACTCCCGGTAACTTCATGATTCATAGAAAGCGAACGTAGTTTCTATCTTCAGCTGTTAACGCTATCTGTAGAAAAGCTTTTTCTATGTCTGCAATCAAAGCTATTCTGTGTCTCTGAAATAGTTGCAAAATAGCCAAGAGATCTGGATTGAGGTTAGGACCAGACATCAGACATGCGTTTGAGCGAAGGTACACCCTTGCCGACCGAAGAAGCATCATGGACTATTCGAAGCTTTGTCGTTTGTTTCTCTTCTATCAGAAAAGCGAAATGAGAAATATAATAGGCGTCACCAGTTTTCGGGGGAATTTCATCTATGGTTCCATGTTTCAAGTAATTATCTTCTCACATTCATTATACAATATTGGGTCCGTCTAAAATCCGCGGATAAGACATTTCATACGTCTTAGGCGTTTGACAGGTTGTTCTTGAGCTCGGGTATATCATTCTTCCATGGAAGTTGAACTACATAGCGCCCATCTTTGAACTGAATAGTGGATTCGAGCTTATCGACGACTTCTTGATCTGAAACCATCGGCGCTTTTCCTTCCTGATTGTCCAAGGCTTCAAGCTCTCAGAAATTTGGTGAACATGAGGCGAGGTCTTTTTCATCCATTAGGATCATCATAATTGATGATGATCGCACTGCCATATTAACGGACACTCGAACTGGGCCTTGTATGGACTCTCCTAAAACTCTTTCAACGGCTACTAAAGGACCATGAAGTCTGACTGTGTTTCCTGTTATGCCGGACCAATAATGATCTGTTCCAATCAGAAGTCTAAGCTCAGCTGGTGCTGGAACGCCTTTTACTGCTTTCCGATCTGTCAGTGTGATTCCTCGTTCTGCCATTTGATATATTATTGTCTCTCCAGGGACACTGACCAAGGCACCGCAAATGGTAGGAACTTCGAGGACTTCAAGTTGAACGCATTTCTCTAACTCAATGAAACTTCGTAGAGTAATGTTTACCCTTCTTTGCTCTCTGAGGACACCTTCCTTCATTCCAAATGGATTAACCAAGATAATCTCTTTGGCAATTACTGGTAAGTCAAGATTTCTCGAGATGTCTTCTCTTATAAAGGACTGCTGGGTGGCGTGGTCGAACAAGCATCTTGTAAGGATTGTTGTAGTATAACTTTCGACATAAAATAATACCGTTAGTAATATGACTTGTTCATATGGTTGATGACTCGATGAAAGAACGGTAACCAGGCTCGTTAAAGGTCTGGATATTATGATCTCCGATGTCTTCACCATTTCAGATTGATCCTCTGTGGTTTTCGCTCTGCTTATCGAAGAATGATGCCTTCTTAGGCAATTCTTACATTTCAAGGTTGATTTGCAACGACGCGCTTGATGTCCGGTCTTAAGGCAGATGAAGCATTTTTCTTGACTCTGAATAGCTTCAATTCTCTACTCCAGTAATAATTTCTTACAATTCTCAGGAACATATCCGATATCCTTGCAGTGGAGACATGCAGTAGGCACCATTGTACTCAAAGTGGCTGTAGTGTGTGGTCTCTTTGTATATCTGGAACCATTGCTAGTAAAACTTGTCATCTTGCTACGGAATGCGTGACTATCTAACTGCTTTTCATCATCAGATTTTCATAATAAAGTATTCTCTCAATTTTCGACCTCCTACCTCAGGTGCTCAAGTAGATTGGTAAAGTCCCAGTTGTCTTCGTCGTCTTATCTTTTTCTAAATTCTAACTATATGTCCGAGGGCAATATTTTTAGCAGAATGGAGTAGAGCATAACGTAGTATGTGTTCAACGGAACTCCCTGTGATACCAGTGTCTTCATTTGGGTGTCGCAAGTATCGTATAGCTCACGAAGACCAGATAAATCTGACGATATTTTCACTTGGGCGAGGCTGACGAGTTTCTGCGTGTGACCCTTTATTCCTTTTCTCTTTTAACAAAAACGCCTCCTAATACCCTATTCAGACGATGCTAATAAAACTGGGTTCAGTAAACCAAAGTTAAATTTTTATAGCACATTTCAGTATAGCTAAATAAGCTCTGGTTTCAAAAACGGGATCTAAACCCGGGTTTAGAAGCCTCGTCTGTAAAGAGTCAGAGTTAACCCAGCTATTGCACTTGCCGCTACTCCTTGTAAATGCGAACACAAATAATTAAATTTGTCAATATTGGCCATCTTGGTATTGTCACTGTCTCGCTTCTCCTGAAAATGTCTGTATAGTGAGCCATGGTAGCTTAACTCCAATTCTCACTTATCTCTCTCTCTCTCTCTCTCTTGATTTAACTCGTGAACTTCTGACTGAAGAAATTGAGTTAGCTTTATTAGTGATTTTTCTCAACGCTAGTGTCTTAGCTGCTATTATTTTCTCATTTTAGTCTTCTACTGAGTCGATCTCACCGTCCTCGTGTCGTCATCCTCGTCTGAAATTAGCCTTATAATCGCCTCGTTCATCTCATTTAGACTCCTAGACTTGTCTTCGAGCTGGGCTAGTAAGCTCTCAACTCGCTCAAAACTGGTCTCAACACCTGTTATAACCTTAATTTAACTCGATAGCACTCAGTCACTCACTCGGAAGGCCGGTGCTTAATAGAACTCAACCACAATTAGATAAAAATACAACGATTTTCTACTCATAACTCCCGGGTTTCAGCACCAAAATGTTGCGATTATCCAAAGACTGAAGAGTTCAAATCAAACACTCGAATACGAATTATTAATTAAGTTTATTAAGTATCATGTTTTACTGGCTAAAACCAAGATTAAAGTGAGATAACTGATTTTTACGTTGACTGAAGGGTTTATATACCCTGAAAAATAGATCATTTCTTAAAAAAACAAGTGCCAACAAATGTAGTATGTTCTTTTGTCCAAAACTAATAAATAAACTCGCCGAGGTGCTGCCTTCTAAAATTTGCCGTCCGAAACAACCTATTAAAGATTAATATTTTTAAATTAATTGGAATTTCACAATGGTTCGATTCAGCGTTAGGCCTTCGCAGAGCCAAATTATTTTTGCTTACTAAAATATCAAGAATTAATAAAAAATTTGATGAAAAATAGATTAAAATTCAGTAATAATTAAAAGCTTTATGTATTAAAACGCAAATGTCTAACTCCTAACTAAACTTAACTTAATCAGGAAGTATCAAAACTAACAAAAGCTTGTCACAACATTTCACCATAGTTAAAAAGGTGAAAAACAGTTACATTATTAATGCTCCGTCATTATCAAATTCTTCTCAAAATTATTTCCTTCGTTTTAATTAGCATCGATTGGCAGTGCTAATCTAAGCGTAATCCGGCGTAATCGATGTACAGACTTTCTAAAGGCCTTTTCACACGAGCCAACTTTTTGATCCAACTAGATGAGTCAACTAGTTGGTTCGTGTGAATAAAAGTTCGATGAGTTGATCCACCAAAAAAGTACGCGAGAAAAAAATGGATCACTGATCCATTTTTGCTGACTCAGCATTTTGATTTGAAAAGTTGGCTCGTGTGAAAAGGTCTTTAGAGTGGTTAGCCCATCGATCGATTGAAACTTGGAATAAGATCCAAATGCTAAGTTGAAAATACACCTTAATTGAAACTTCTTTCGAAGGCAAAATATATTCCTACGCATAAGCAATTGAGCTTTCGTCATACATAGTACTGCCTAATTAACTAGATATTTTAAAAATAACATTTTCTAATGATTTCCATTAGCTAGACGTTTTTCTAATTTTTTAAATTAAAAATATCGGTTCTTAAACAAGTTTAATAATTTAGTAATTTTGTAGAAAGTTATAATATAAATAGAATATTAGATTCCTTTATTTAAATACTAAATTGTTTCCCGACAATTGTGATTACTATAAATATTTACAGAAAATGGCATTTCCACTTGATATTCATTGGAATGAATTGTTTTCTTAAAAAAATACTTTATTTCTGTTTCCATAATTAAGAGCAGAAGGCGTTGCCTGTACACGCGATAGTTAATTGAATATAGAAATTTCCAAACGTTAATTGAGTTTGCAGTCATTAATTATAAAAATTAATTAAACTTGTATTTGCTGAAGTAGACGAAACTATATAGCAAATCAAATCATTTTTATTTCAATTTCTGACATATTTTTCGCAGTAAGAGGGCCAAGTCAGCATGTGACTTATAGCCACGCATTTTTGAGGGAATATGTTAAATAACTAACAAATGGAGAAAAAAAATCGTTTAACAGAGGAGTAATGCTTTACATCTTTTATCGTTTTATACATTTCATAATACATTTCTACACCGCGATAAAATATTGAATTAATTGATTTTGATTGGTTTTATATAGGCCTATTGGTAATTTCAATAATCATTATTTCTGGTGGTAGTGGTTGTATTTTTAAATGTAAATAAATTTTCTTAGTCGGTCATAATATTTTTGTGTATAAAATTTAAATTAGCATAATTGTATAATTGGTATATATTTAACAAGTTACTTTTTGGAAAGAGTGGTTTTGTAGCGGATAACCAGCTTTTATTATAAGTCAATCTAAGCGTGCGTTTTTGCAGTACCGTTATTCTTTTAATATTATTATTTGTTGTATTACCCCAAACTGCTATTGAATTTATAATAAAAGGATAGAAAAAACAGAAGTACAGGTCAAATAATACATTTCTAGGGAAGATTTCTTTGCATTTTCGTATTAGATATGATGAGTTCGATAATTTATTACATATATAATTTATGTATGCATTCCAGTTTAATTGGTTGTCGTACCATACTCCAAGATATTTATATTTCAGTACTCTTTTAATTTTTACTCATTTTATATATAAGTTACACATTGAATCACCGATATATTTGCCTTTATTACAAAAAGTTATAAATTCCGTTTTGGTTTAGCTTTATACCGTTATTTTCTAACCAATTGTTTAAAATGTTTAATTAATGATTTGCAATTTTTATATCCACATCTAGTTATATGTTATTATATATATATTATATTATTCACTTTATTCCGTTATTTTTGTAATTAAGTTGGTACGGTAATTTTTCGAAAATAATATAACTGTTAAATGCCGTTGTTTAAACTGTATGCAAATGAATTCAACGATATTGATTTGACAAAGGTTTAATTTGTAAAATATTTTACGTTATAATTTAGCAGCGCCGGTTCGGGTACCTTTCCTGGTAGAGACGTTGAGCAGCCAAAGAATTTCCATACGCTAGTCGATACACGAAATAAATATCCTGCCAGTTCTTTCGAAGTGAACTCCACTGTTGCAGTTTGAAAGTGATGAGGAATCGCGGTCCATCACTACTTTAAATACATTTTAAGTTTACTCTTTAGGCTGGTTATCTCGATTTATTAACAAAGTCCTTTTTTACCTATCACATCAACCCTAACCTTAATGTAAGTTTTCCCTGCTGCTTGGTTTGGTGCTTGACGCAGCCTACTTCCAGGGGCTAGTAGGTCACACTTTGAAGCTCTCTGGCACTCTTGGGAATAAAACACTAAAACAGGCACACTTTTCAACTCACCCCCTACAACTCCTTCAAATTTTTCATAACCTTCTGAATCACCGTGTTTAACAATTAAATTGATTTAAGGAGTTTCGGTCACACAAACATTTTATCGCTCTTAAAAGCTGACCGTCGATCTATAATATCAGGAGATATTTGTTATTGAGTTGACTCATGGTGCTTGTTCTACCGCCAAGTATTATAATCAGTTATTTTTAAAAAATAAATAAATAAAATATCAAGTAATAAATGGTGAGTAAAAAATCTTTAATTATATGGTAAAAAATATATATTTGGTTTAATACCGACCTCTGGTATAAATTTTGGGGAAAAGAAACTACTGCTAACGTGACATTGCGCAGGATGTCATTATCAATGACCATACGGCCACTTTTTCTTAGTTATCTCAACACAAGTTGGTACCTGGAAAGTTATCCCAATCATAAGTGAACTCAATCAATCGATTTTAAAGTGTCATTAGAGCTAAATATACCGTTTTTGCAATTTCAGTAGTTTCGCTTAGCCATTGCTTCGTCAAAATGTATAAAAGCGCTATTTTTATTCTCTCTGATGTGTAACACTTAATATATGATCGTATTTAATATTAACTTAAAATACAAGATGTTTTCCCATTAAGTATGACTTAAGAAATGTAATGTAATCGTTGCAACATAACATGCGCAGGCAACTTTAAAGACACAAAACCCACCAAGACCTAAATTCCCTGTGAAAGGTTTCCAAAAGTGTATAAAATTAGTAATGCGTTAGCTATATTTCATTTTTTAAATAGTTGCCACGGAATATACAGGGTGGTTCCTTTAGTTTCTTACATGTGATGTTTTACAAAAACTATTTAAGCGAGTAGTGCTTAATCTGTCATCGATTACGTAATCACTTTAATACAGTCTAGGCTACGGGATCGTACACTGATTACGGATAGCGGTCAGCCCCTCGAATTTTTTTGGTTAGGTTAATATACCAGGCAACATTGATTGGTGGAGTTTCATCGTTTTCTGAAAATAGTTTCACACTTTTAGAAAAATTATTATTTGACCACTAGGTGCTACATCAATTTGGCAATTGAGAATATGTTAACCTTCATATAAACCTACGAATACTTTTGGAATGATGGGAAAGTACCTAATATACACGGAAAAACACGACTTGAGAAATTGGCAAGTTGGGCAAGTCAAAATAATCTTGTTTGATCTGGGGAAGATATAGCAAAGAAATGCAATCATTCACGGAATCACGTGTCATGCGAAACCTCCAATTAAGGAATACCTGTACGAGGTTTAATAAAATCTAAATGCCCCACACTCGGAATAGTTTGCACGTTCAAAAACAGTTTTCGTGTTTTATTCAATACAGTAATTTATTTCAAACACGCTTAATAATTGTTTACAAAGAGGGTTATATTATATCCCCATCGGTTGTAACGCAAGCTTGAGCTAGGACAATCGTATCATCGAATACAAGAAAACGAGAACCACCGTTGGACTAGCGTTCTACATTGTTACGTTTTCATCTCTTTCGATCGGCAGTGGTTTTTTGGTCGCTGGTTTGGAGTTTTGTTTGCAAGCATTTGATGTTTTTTGCCTCCCCCTTTAGTCTTTCCCCGTTCCCTTTTTTTTTTCATTGTGAACATCGCCCTTTTTAGTAGGGTTTTTAGCTTGCCGCCTGGTCATTTTCCCGTTTTCCTGGCCGCGTGTTTTTAATTTTTTTTTTTAAACATTCCGTTAGTTGGGCTTTCAATGTGAAGTTACACAGCTGGCACCGGAGATCCCGGTGTGCCCCAAAAGGCCGGGAAACAAGACCTGCGTGCCCTCATACGGAGGCCCGCCACCCCACAGCAGGCTAGCTAATCCGCCGAGGGGGCCAGTTTGCATTTAAACGATGTTTTTTCCAGGAGGCGGTTTAAAGGCATACACCCCATTATCTCCAGTTTCAACCACCAAGAATGCCAATTCTTTGAGAACATATTCGTTGTTGGCTCTCAAAAAGTTGACTTCCAGAATGCAAGAGTTACTCTCCGCCCTAGAATTGACAACACAAATTAGAAATGATTCGCGAATAATTTAAAACGTGATAAAACTCACATTTTGGGTTACTCCTCGTATGACTGGTGAGCACCGCTTCTAAAAATGGAAAGACAAGATTCCAAATTCGGGATGTAATTTTCAGGAAAATCAGTCCTTTTATATATTACTCCTCCGTGCGCCTTTTACTTGGTTTCATATACTTTACAAAATACTAAGTAATTTCTTACCTCGGCGTATCAACATCTTCGTTCCTCTCCGTTTTTTCAGTCGATTGTGACGTGTGGGACAATTCAGTCCTTTCGTCCATTTGATTAATCAGGGTGAGATATATGTAACGGCCACGCCAACGGGGGATACGTTGGGAAAAGGGTGAGGACACCCGTGGCGGAAGTATTCCGACCACCCGTTGGGGGATTTGTGGTCTTCCTCAAACGGCCATCCACAAACTCTGCCTCCCAGACGCTTGGGATTACAGGAGTACGCCACTATTCCCGGCGTTCCTCTCTGTTCATTTTCAATTGGGGTTTCGCATCTGTTAGTATTCTATTTGCCGATTAAACACGGTGGAAAACAATCGGCTTCTTTCCACCTGTTTAACCTTAGACGTCGCTCTCCGTTAAAATCTCCGCAAATATACAATCGTCGTAATATCGCTACCCTCACCGTAGATTCACGTCCCGTATAAACAAACCACTTCTTTCTGGCGTGGACGAAAGAGTGAGCTCGTTTTATCGCGGACCTCTATTCCACTTCCTTATTGCACCCCGTCAATAAATCTCCTTCGCGTTTTCGATGGTCGCTCTCGTATTCTCGATGCTGACCCATACTTTGTTCAGGGACCGACATGAATTTTACCCCATGCCATACCCTATTGGGTATTTCGTTAATCCCGGCGTAAACCCCCGCCCCGTACCGATGAAACGCGCGTATAAACAAGCCACTTCTTTCTGGCGCGGTTGAAATCCGAGGCATTGTTATCTCCCGGGCCTCTGTCCCCTACCTCGTCACGAAACTCAGCTCCCTCATCGTACGATATTACACCCCGTCAATAAGACTATGACCGGCTTCGATTCCCCCTTCACGTTTCCATCGGTCTCTCTAATATTCTCGATGCCGGCAAATGTGGCCACATTGAGCCGTCGCTGTTTCGAGGGTGATTTTGGCACCCCGTACTAACCATTTGGAAAATATTGGCACCCCGTTAGAACTCTATGGGAAAATGCACACCGTGGTCCTTTACTCTCACTTTTACACTACTATGAAGTTCGAAGAAATGGCAATAGCCGTAGACTAAGTATATTCTTTCTTTTAAGCTTTAATTTCCGCCACCGTAATCTTTAGTTGGTTATTCATATCGTCCAATCGTCTTTGCAAAGCAAACACGGTGTGATGGCATTGGAAATGATGGGCGTTGCTACGTTCATAAACATCATCCAGGCGCGTAAAGGCGGGTTTATAAGCGAGCAAAAGGCCGAAACTTTTTGTAGAAACTGAAACTTTTTCGTCGGCGTCGGCTCTCGCGTAAGCGTTTACAAAGAAGCAAGAGCCGATTTCCTACTTGCTGCAGCAGACAGGTTACGCCGAATTCCGACGCCGGCGGCATCAAACTCCGTTTGATATTCTCTCGTGTTTTTGTGGGGTCTCAGCTCTCGCTTGAAATCACGTGGTCGTATTTAACCAATAATAAGGCAAGCATTTCTATGACCTTCGTGGATTTCTTGCATTTTTTTAAAAATTAGCAATTTTCGTTTTTAAGGCAAAAATAAAAAAAATTTAATTCAGCACGACAATATTTCGACTTTCTTTCGTAGCCGCCATTTATTCTAAACAAACAACGTGATCACGTAAAGTTGAGCAACGAACTCAGCACGACAAGCGCTTTTGTAAACAGTAGCATACTGCGCAGAGATAGATTCCGAAAGCGTTTTCCGATAGCGCCGATCAGCTTTCGGCTTCATGCACAAGCTTCTTTGAATTTTTTCGCTCCTATATAAACCCACCTTTACGCGTCGGTCATGCCATTGCTTTTTTGTTCGACGTTTTCCCGCTTTCAATCCAGGATGATCTTGTGGAAATTGTCTTTGATCCATAACAGGGATTGAGCCGTTATTCTCGTTTTGTGGTCAAACTCCACGTATTTGGTGAGAATAGTTTTCCATTTCGGATCTTTGAGGAAATTCCAAATGTTAGCCAAAAATTGGCACGTAGACTTGGATGATCATCTTTGTGATTTAGCAGATCCTGAGTGCTCAATTCCCAATATGAAAAAGTAATTAGTTCGATTTCTCCGACTCCCAATGGCACCGGGTCGTAAGGTATCTTACCGATTCATCGATTTTTTTTTAATAAAGTCTCGAACCGACTCGTTATAGGATCGCTTACAGCATTCAATGAAATGCGTGGAGGCGTCTTTATAACAGACCACAGGATATTGCACTAAATAAGTCTTACCGTTGTTCGTTAGCGATTATACGTTGTGCACGTGTGTTTCCGAGTAACGGAACAAGTTTCCAGCCATGACCGTGGTGGCAAATTTTGCGTAGGGGCTATACCGTCCGGTATATCGGTATCTTCGGCGGTAGAGTAAATCGTGAATTCTCTGAAATTCACAGCAGAGTCTTTAGCGTTATGAGGTTTCCTTTTCAAAATGTCCAACTGTTTGGGCATTTTTGCCGGCGGGGCAACGCAATTTGGCTTGTGTGGTTTCTCGGTCGGTTCAGTCCTACGGACGGCTGATTTTATTTGGTAAGGCGAAACTTTGCGAACGCTTTTTGGGCTACTGACACGTTTAAAGTCGTCATCGTCGCTGTTAATCTCTCAGGCAAACGCTTAGTTTTTCGGACAGAGTGACATAGAAATACTATTTCTCGAAATGCCACTGCTTCCGGCACCGCTTCCATGGTTCTTGGCGCTTTCACTTCCGGCGCTGCTTCTTGTTTTTGGATGTTCGCCGCCGGACTAGTTTTCTCTGTTGTCGCTATTATAACTAGAACTCGAACTTGAAACTGACCTGTCTTTATTATAACTCCGAATCATCGACGGGTTTGTGGGAATACGTTTCCGGAGGTGACCGGTCCGTTGGCGGGGTTTTTTTATGGTCTTCGCGACCGGTCTCGTCTGCCTGAACATTTTCAAATAAAGTTATGGCCGGCTTCGCTGGCCTGGATGAATCCGAAGAGCCACCGGTTGTAATGTCATCAAACTCTGGCCTGACCACTCCTACCAGCGTGTCAATTACGTTGGCCACTGTTTCCTGGACCGCCGCTTCGGGAATGTCGGTACGCGCTTCCGTCGGTTGAAGTTGCCGAAGCGAGGAATACGGTTTCGTAGGCAGCAGTTGCTACTCTACGAGGACATTCGAAGGTGGTTGAATGGCAGTCAACGTATCGGATACATATAACTCTGTGGTTGATAGTTGTGACGGTTTTTTAGCCCCTAACGAAAATTCAGTGTTTCGAGCTTCTTTTAATTCAAATTTCCGAGAGGCGGGGAGAGACGGAACCCGCATCCGATAAAAACTACCGCTATGTGGGGATAAAACATTTAGAAAAACAATCCATACAATTTTAGATAATTACTCAAATTTTTACAATTCTATATAGTTTGAAATTAAGCCATACCACCAGTCATTATTCATAATTAAGCGTTATAAAATAATATAAAACAATAAAGTCATGTTACTTTATAGAAATAACTATTTGTAAATAAGCATTCTTTAAAGCTCGAGTAAGCCGGGACGATTTCCCCTTAGCTTCACTGTATAACTTTAAAAAAAAATGTCAAGAGAGGGCGCTAGCTATGCGAGAGATATCGGTCTGGTCAGATCGAGTGGTTGGTCTTTTTTTTGACTGCGTACGACTCCCCGCCTACATATCGATTGATTTATCTAAGAAACACGTGTGTTTTTACGGTTGCTCGCCGGAAAACGTGCGGATCGGATTTATAGATTGGAAATTCTATTTTGAAGTACTTTGAATACGAAAAATTTCAAAACGAAAATGCCTGTGCCTAAAAAAAGTAAGCGACATATTTTAATATTTATTGGGAATTTAAGCATTTCCTAAGTAGTATATTAACCAAAATAACTGATTACAGGTTATAATCAAAGAGTTCACGTTTTTGCTAGTTTTATAAGATGGGGATCGGGAAGAGATAAATTGAAAATATCTAATGAAGAATTTGCGAAGGTTTTGCTAGATAAATAGTAAGATTTACTTTATATATTACATTTTGAAAAGTCATTACTAATTTCTATTTATAAACGCAATAGCTTTGGGGTGGTAATCCATAAAATTTCAAAAAGTAATCAAACCAATTTTAATTGTATTGAAATTCGCTATTAAACCGTAGTACATATTTCAAAGAAAAAGAACGTAAGTTTAATGTATTTTACAAAGAATAATTCAATAAAGGTGAAAGGAAATTTATACAAATATTTTACGTTAGGAATTACTCCTCCGGCTTATAAGGAGTTTGGCTTGGCCATTGAATCTCCGTGCACGCGTACTCCTGGGCGATTTCAAAGCCGATTGCATAATCCCAGAAGAATATCGACTCCTTTCACAGAAAGAGCGCGAAGAAGAAGATTAGATTTTAATGACGCTTCCCCTATGTAAGTAGCTATCAACCGATGCCAGAAAAGTACAGGGCCGTGCAGAGGTACTCTGGGGCCCGGGGCAAAAGCAACTCGCGGCCCTTCGATTTCCACCTCCCCCCCCCTCGAGCATCATTGATGGGCCCCTTTCAGCACGGCCCTGGAAAAAGTTTCGAAGACAATTAATTTACAGATTTGTATTAGAGCGCGGCCTGTAAGTTTTGGAATCTCAGATTTTGAATCTGATAATGAAGAAATCGATGATGCTCTCGAACCTGATCGATTAGAAAATTTAGAGTATGTTATTTTTAAAGAATAACCGGGCCGTGGTTGTAGTCCAATCGTTAACAGATAATTATATGTCGTTTACTATTAATGATTGAAATAGAATCCCGCCCTGGTTAATATTTAATCTTTAATAATTAAATAAATAAATACGGTTTAATAAGAATTAATTAAATAATTATAGCGATGAGGAAGAAAACGTTCCTTTGAACTTTACCAACGACTTCACGGATGCCAACGACGTTTTGGATGATGTATGTATGCTTATATACAATTTCATAGAATCCCTTTAGACGCGCGTAATGTCTGCATTTTTCTAGATATCAGAAGAGTTTGATATTATTGGCGTGGAAAAAGATATACCAAAAGCGTCCTCATATAATAAAGTGCCACTTTTCGGGGGAAAAGTCGTGGAAGAAACTTTTTTGTTTGTAAACCTCAATCTTCTAACCCAACTAGTAATAAACGCAAACGGACTAAGCTGCGTGGAATGTGATGAAAAATTAGAATACAGTTATCGAGAGCCGGGCACAACTTTAATTTTTTCGTGGTCTTGTCCAACTACTTGTAGAGCCCCTCATTCAAAGGTTTGTGTAATTTATGCACCTTTATAATTAACCTATACCCTGGAGTATTTTTAAAATAATTAAATTTCGATACATTCTGTAGGGCAAATGGGCCACTCAACCAATGTTATCTAAGGTATACACTGGCAATTTGGTGATAGCCAGCTGCATTCCGATATCTGGAAATTTATATTCAAAAGTAGCGAAATTGATGCGTCACGCGAAGGTGAAATCTTGCTCAAAGGACACTTATTTCAAGTTAGTACTTTTTTTATCTCGTTTTCCAGGAACGTAATTTCAGGAGTTACAAGGAGGGGGCAGAACTTGAGAACGGTCTTAGTAGTTAGATACCAATTTATTCGGTAACTTTATTAGGTCATAAATTTTCAGGGGGACAATGACCCCCTGAAATTGGGTTAAGGTTAAAACCCTTTCAAAAACCCTTCACTTGCAAATCAAATGGCTAGTAATATTTGAAACCTGTGTGAAAGACGAATAAAACCTACATATAGTACGAATTAGTTTTATAGAATTACTAGCTTTATTACCCGGCTTCGCCCGGGGTCTTTTTGATTTGTATGTAATAAAAGTACATTACCATAACAAAACCATCTTCAGAAAACTTCGTATTTTTATTTTCTTCTGATGATTCTTCCTAATAACTTTTGGGAGAGCTAACAATTCTCGAGTTTTAATATCCAAATGACTTGTGTTGAGACCGTTGAGTAGCCCCCAAATTCGACCCCTTCTACCGGTCCGTCAATGTAGAGCCGAGGGAGCGCCCATTAATTACGTGAGGCGATTATGGCGATTTTTCGAACTCCCCCTCCCCCCTTAGTGATATGTCGTGAGATTTGGCTCGTCCCCCTCCCTCCCCTGTTGAGTCTTCAACTGGGATAGTAGCTGTCGGAATAGTTCTTTTTATAAAATAACCTTGGCCATCTTGTTGAAATGTTGCCTCCCCGCTTCCGCTATGGATCCGTTTTCTCTCCCACTAAAGAGCTTATGAACTCATTCGTAGGCATTGGCTGAACTATTCCAGGGCAACATTTCAACAAACTGGGCAAGCGTAAAGACATTTTATAAAATCAACTATTGTATTAGACACTACGTTAATTGGGAGAGCTATTCCGACTTTAAATTCAAATGACCGACTGAAAAATCATTTGAATTCCTTTTACTAATTTTAAATTATACATATTTTTACAAATCTTTTACTTTTTAACAATATAATTTTGACAGCGTTATATTTCCGAATCAATGGTACTAAATAAAGACTAAACAACCAAGAAGTAAAATTTTCACTAAATGCGCGACATTTTTCAACATCCCCCCTAATACCACGTGTGATTTTTCAAAATTCGTATTTTTAGTGTAAATACGTTTGCGAGAAAAAAAAATACGTGATATTTGCCGAAAACCCCCTCTCCTCCACGTGAGATTGGGTGAGATTCAGCTCGACCCTCTTCCTACCCTAAACGCCTCACTTAATTTATGGACGCTCCCCTATGGGCGACTAAGAGAAGCCTTTCCCGTCAAAACCTCCAGCTGAGGGGTGAAAGTCCAAAGTCGAGTAAAATAAAACTGAAAATTGAATTAGATTAATAACCATGTCAGGTATTTGGAATTAGGCGCGTTTAGTTGGAAATCAGGCCCTGAACATTCAGTTAAAATTTCAAAGCTCTAGAGCTGACCGTTCTCGAGTTTTTAGGAACATGACATACAAATAAATACATAAATGAATAAAAGGACAAACTTTAAGACTTATAGTTATAGATTAAATAAAAATTTTATTCAAGTATTATACAATAAAATTTGTTTTGTACCATTTTAATCCTAAAAACACTCTTCTGTATTGAAAAAAAAAGGGTTCAAACTTCTTTATTATCACTGCTGTCAAAATTGTCCGAATTATGAGCCGACCTTGGTTTTCAAAGAGGAGATACGAAGGGAAGCCAAACAATGTTTGGACGCTTTTTTCGAGGGTGGGGAACTAATATCTCGTACAGTTGACAAACAATAAAGATTGGCAGAAAACGTGTTGTGGGTCATTTCTAGAAGTGTAGGCTGTACATATCAAAGCTACACCTCTCTCGCGCAAGTTCCCCCTCATTAGATTGTACATTTGCTTTAGTCCCATTCGACCGAAGGCGGTTTTTGAGGTGTCCCATTCGACCGAATTCCGCCGAAACGTGCGGTTTTTATGTGTCCCATTCGACCAAACGCTTTTATGTGTCCCATTCGACCGAACGCTGCTATATAAATAGGCTTTTGGAATGAGCATGAATTATTTTTATCTTCACCTAGTCAAGAAAAGTAACTGAACCAACTCTAACCTAACCTAACCTAACCTAAACATGGATCTTCGATAGTACATACCTTATAAATAAAATACCAAATCACCCCGCCAATTGGGCTATATTTTAAAATTCTTTCGATCGAATGGGATTTCGGTCGAATGGGAATAAACGAGTACATTTAGCATCGTCGAAACTGTCTTACTAAAAAATAAAACCACATGCATAAAAATAAGTAGAATATAATTTTAATCCACTACCAGATTAAAATTATATAATACTTGCTTTTTCTGGAAAGATTATACAAATACGTTAATCGTTTTTAAAAATTCATTTGGTAGGGTATACCTTCTTCATACCCTTTATATACACCATTTGGTGAAGGGAACAAGTTTCGGATTTTGATTACGCAACATGAAGGCAGAACTTCACGATTTCCTGGACCTAAACGGCCATATTGCCAAAGACAGAGATTACTATAGGCCGCGAATCGCATGTTATTGTTTGCCAAATGTAAGAGATTTCTGTCATTATAGATTGCGTGACGCAGACGCATTGTTAATACTAAAATGGTCGCGTCCAAACACATGAATTGAAATTGTGGGCTCTGCGATAAGCAGTCCAAATGCCCACAACATTCATTTTCGATTTCCTTTGGCATTTCGCCGCTATATCCGCATATACACCAATCTTTTATATCAGTCTTTTTCTAGGTTCGCGGTGGTGATTTTTGGGTCACGAGGGTGACGGTTTCGGTCGTCCCAAGGACAGTTTCTGATTGACAGGAGGCCTTATTAACTAAAACTTCTTTATCGGACTGAGTACCATCGTTTTGAACATCAACTTAAACTAAAATAATAATAGGTTAATTAATATATTAACAGTTAAACACGTTATCCGTGGTATTTGAATTACTTTGGTTTAAAATGGTAGTTGATTCTGGTACTCTCTTTGCTAAACGATATAGCCACTTGTTCACTGTCTCCCTGTCTAGGTTTTCGATAGAGTTCTATATTGAAAATAAGTATTAGAAAACAGCTACCGTTTGTAATAAGCTTTTTATCTTACCATTAACTGAGAATTCATTTCTTCCTCAACTTTTTGAGTCGATGCTGCCGTTGCACCCAGCTCACCTAATGCCGTTTCGATTATTACGTCGCATTTCTCCTTTTTTCCACGTGCGACTTTCACTTTCTTTGCTTTTTTTGAAGCATTTATGTTGTTAATGCCACTTCTTTTAGGTTTTGTGGATCGATCATTCTATATAAATATTTAATTATTATTTAGATTAACTCAAGGATACCGCTGGGGTTTTCCATTTTAGAACGAGATCAGTAATTTTTTCTTACTTTTTTAGTTGTTCGCTTATCAGTTTTTTTCCCCAGTTTTCTTTTACACCCCTGGAGTATAAATTCTTCAAAATCGTCCGAAAATATTTTATAGTTGGTTAATTTAGCTTCTACGATTTTAATAGCGTCATAAAAATAATATTTCACTTTCTGCTGAAGAGTAGCCCGATCCAGAAATCGCGCAGACTTCATTTTCCGATTCCGAAGCCGAAAGAATTTCCGGATCTAGGTCTGATTCGTCCGCTATCTCACCGTAATCGACTTCTGATGTAACGCACGTTTTCCAGGACACTTTCGGCAGAGATATATCTGTGCCTTTTTTGTTATTTCTGCAACCGATTTCTTTTCCTTTAGCGGATCTTCCGCAATCGCACAGTTCAGAGCATAACCTTCTTAACGCTTTGCACTGACATTTCCTCGTAGAACATGTAGTTTTGCAACTACAGCAACACTCCCACGATTTTTCTATGCTCTTTAGAAGCACTGGAAAGTTATTCATTTACGTAAGGATTTGGTTCGCCGCACTTTCTTCAAGGAAATCAAGGCCAAAATAAATACACGTATTCTAGCTGTGCCTAACTTTAGAGTTTTTCTCCGGTCAAACCGACGAAGAGATAAAACGCGGGGAACCTCAATTTTTAAAATGACTGTAAAGCCCATTGACAGCAATCAACATTCCTTAAACCCCCCCCCCCCCATTACTCCAACGCCGAAAGGTCGCCATACGCTGGAGAAATAGTGACCAATACAATGAGATTAAAGACCGCCGACCCCTATCGAGCGAGTCCTCTCCTCCAAGGTCGACCATAAACAGGAAAAGTTGCTTCTGGGAAACGTTTTGGGTAGAACTGATCAGCGCCATCATACAATAGGACTAGGAAGGGCTAAGCCTTACAGCGCGACGCTCCGGCAATGCTACGTAGGCTATAGATAGAGATCGGCGTTTGAATAAGAAATTATCCAATTATTAATTTTTATTCATAACCGCAAATTATCCAAAAAATATATGAAAAAACTGATTATTTTTACATTTTAAATCGTTGTTTATTCGTATAAAATATTCATAAGTAAACAGTTAACCAAACTATTTATGGTTAATCGAAATTTTGCCGGTTAATTTATTCGTTCCGCCGACCTTTAGCTATAGAGTGCCACCAGCTCGAAACCTAGTGACGTCACCAATATTAAACGCCTTTTGAGAAAAAAACCTGAATTGTCATGACCACCACTACGGAAGCTACGGCTGTGACGTCACTAGCTTTTCAAAACGCACACTATTAAAATAAAATATGAAAATGTACGCCTGATAGTTTTAGCCCTGGGCTTTATAATGTATAAAGATGACCCTGCTTATGATCTATTAGGTGGGGTTTTACTTTTACGGAATGTTTTGGACATACTAAATTTGATACAGATATTTGTTGTTATTTTTATTAGAATAATTTTTATTTCCGTTGCTTTTTGGTTTATTAGTAGGCCTAATGTTATTTGTTTATAGGTACCAGCGGCACTTCATTATACCAGCGGTAAAAGATTTTTGGAGTAAATCTCAACTTGACAACTTTGCGGAAATTTCCAATGATCAAGACTTATTATTAGCGGGGGATGGCAGGAACGATTCCCCTGGCCATTGTTCGATGTATCATACGTACATACTGGGGAAGTGTTCAAAGTCAAAAATCCTAGCACTAGATAACAGAGATGTAAGACACGCTAAAGGAAAAAGTACGAAAATGGAAATTCTGGCGTTCAGAAGAACGGCCCATGAAATTGTTACGTTTGGCGAAATTTACAATTTCAAAGTTTCGTAAATCGTAACTGACGCTCATATTCAAGTGTCAGCTGAAATGAGTAAGTACTAGATTATAATTTAAAAAAATACCCAATACAAAAATATTGTCACTTCCTTCCTCAGCAAAAAATTTTGCGAACACAATGCGCTTGACTCTCAATCAATCGCTCTTTTCAAAAGTAACGAGTTGAGGGTTGGATCTCGAAATGGATTTGTACAGTTGTAGGCGGCAGTTGGTTGAAACGAAAAGTTATACATTTCACGTCTTTTGCTTCTTCAGTTTTGTTATTAAAAGTGGTTGTGTTTATTACATACAAGGTTTTATTTTCAGATAGGTATGCGACAAAAGTTGTCGCTTTCAGGGGATCACCCAAAATTGGTTCATCCAAATCGTGGAATGATAGACGCTCCAACTAAGGAGGCGTTACGACAAATAAAAATCGATAGATTTGAGAAATTTTCCAAAGTGGATTATGAAATGTAAAATAAAGATTAAATATTTTTTTAAATGTTGCTATCATATGAAATACAAATTATTATTATAATTCCACATTACAATGGAAAGCGGATTAATTCAACATATAAAAATATTTTCATTGATCAAAAAATGATATCTATAATAAACATTAACCACTGTGTCTTATATTATTCACATAAAATTATGAAATTTCCAATAAACTATTAGTACTTAATAATTATAGCTATTTATTTTATCACTAAAATTAATTAATTATTAATCACTCTTAAGAGTGTAAATTGACATCGTTTATAATCAAGATATATCATATTCAAATCAGAAATTCAGAATTATATTAAAATCCAAAACATTAAAGGTGTAATGGTAAAAATTATAAAATTAGGTGTAGAAAGATTCTCTTAATTGGATCCAGTTGGGATCCAAAGAGATTAGACTAAAACCAGCATTAAAAGTACGGAATCTGAAAGGTAAACAATACTTTGAAAACAAGGTAATTTTGGTGGCATGAATTATATTTAAACTACATTAACAGCAGATATTACACTTTTCACTTAGCTGTGAGAGTAACTCACAGTTAAGCACATTTGTCAATTGATTGTAGCGAAAAGGACAAGAACATATATAACAAATCATGCCAAGAAATGATAAGATACTATAATGATAAGCTAATTTTTAGGCCAAAAGTAGTCTACTTTGGTCTAAAATAAAGACACTGATCAAAAAACGGCACGTGCTCCAAGTGCTCAAAACGCGGTAAACGAAAATACTTGTGGTAAATATAACAAAAATTCACCCAAATCCCTTGTTTTTACCCCTGGTTCCGCTTAGATGGTAGATTAAATAAAACAAAAAAATGTAATTGACCAGAACCGAGTGACGTCAATGTAACTTTGAGAAGGCTAACTATTAGAGAACCGACTAGAGTGTAGATGGCAGGGAACAGACTTAAAATAAGACGACACGTAAACCAAAACCAGCCTTTTATAGCATTTTTCTTACCTTGGGCGTTACTGACTAATCCGCCAGTTTCAAATCGGCGGGTGGTCCATTGCAAAAATCGTTCTAGTTACATTCTGATTTCTATGCTGTAGAGTTTTATCAAAATGTTGCCAGTTCGATAAATTTAACCATTGAAATTAAAATATATTTACTGAGATCGATATTGTTCTGGCGGTCTCGCCAGACATAAAAGTAGTCATCTAATCTCCTATCGCCTTCTATAATTATGTTTATACCATTGAGTTTGGAATATATACTCTAGATTCTTGAACACTTAATTGATATCTGCTATTGTGTCTCGGCTGGGACCACTTTCTAGAAACACTTACGGCGGCTGTCATTTATCATTATACGTTTCCGTCATCTATTTTATAAATAATATATTTAAGCCACCGGCTTAAGTTATTCTCAATGTTTCTAACCGCTGGCGGTAGGTGACGACACCGTACAAGATTCCTTATACGATTCCAAGAAAGTGTCCCGGCGAAATATCAATTGGTTCCAAATTTGATACAATTTTATTTCATCAAATTAATTTGTATTTAACGTGGATCCAATTCTTAGTTAAAGATTTTTTTGGATCTAACTTTGATACAATTTTATTTGATCAAACCTATTTGGATAAAACTTGGATCACAATTCTTAGTTAAAAGATTTTTTGGATCCAAATTTGATACAATTTTATCTGATCAAATTAACTTGGATCCTACTTGGATCAAATTCTTAGTTAAGATTTTTGGGATCTAAAATGGATACAATTTTATTTGATCAAATTAATTTGGATTCTACTGGGATATAATTCTAAGTTAAGATTTTTTGAATCTAAAATTGATACAATTTTATTTGATCAAATTAATTTGGATCCAAATTTGGATCCAATGCTATTGGATCAAACCAATTTTGATCAAACTTGGATCCAGTTCTTAGTTAAAAGATTTTTTTGGATACAAATTTGATAAAGATTGTTTGATCAAGAAATAGTTGATCCTTATTTGATCCCATGTCCAAAATTGGATCAAGTCATTTTCGTAAGGGATAGGACTGTTGCAGCTTGGAACTTATCTTTCTAAAGGGTAAAAAATAGCTTTGATGAAAACTTGCAATTTCTATATTCGCGTTCTCGTGTAAGCAGTACGGTTCGATATAAAGCGAGATATATCGTTTAAGCTTTAAATAATAATACCTGGATCGGGTTCAAAACGCATTCTAGGCGGATTTGAAAGTTAATCCTTTAGTTCTCACTCGTAAAATAAAAATAAACGACTTGGCAAATGATTTTAACCTGTGGGAATTTTTAACTAAGAGCAAGAGATATTTCATAAACGCGCGATATATATATATATATATATATATATATATATATATATATATCGCTATATATACGATATATATAATACTATATATATAATACGATATATATATATATATATATATATCGTATTATCGGTAGCTTTTCTAGTGTCTTTGGTCTCCGGTTTAATTTTTTATATAACGCTATATTAAACAAAATGTAAAGGGTTTGTTTTATGGCGCGTTGTAATCGAAGGTCAAGTTTAACTGAAAACGGCAAAAAAGTACACTCTGTTTAAAAAGTCTTCGACAGGTGAAATTTTTGCGCACTTTTTAATTCTGCTAGAAAACTATAATAGATAGATCGATGAAACCAATTGCAACTATTATTTATTTTCCAATATCTTTCGTTATTTATCGGTTTCGTCCGCCAAAAATTAATAGTTTTGGCAGCTACCACCAAAACTCATTTTTGACAACTTTTTAAATATTGGTTCTACGGCACTGACTCGCGCGTTTGTGAATTCACAATGGTCGATTCATATTTAGAAAGTGGAAAAATTTTCCCTCTACAACCAACGGTTGAGAAGTTATCGCGTTTACAAACTTTCGTCGAAATTATGAAACACCTAAAATGCACCAAGCGATTATTAATAACGTAACTTCGACGTAAATATGAGATCAAAATTAGTTAAACCATAAAATACATGGAAGTGTACATAACATTTTTAACTATATAAGGTAAAAGCCACGTGAATCGAGTATTTTTGATGCGGCTGTTTCCGATAAGCGTGTCGTGAAGTCGAGGGCGTGTCCAGATGGGTCCAGATGGCTCGCAAATGGCCAGATATTTTTGAATTCCCCGACTGCTTAACAAATTTTTAATATTCCCTAACTTTTTGGGTCTAATTTTAAATTCCATAAGAAGATTTTAAAGTCCCTTCCCAACCTCCTTAAAGAAATTCTCGCAAAGCGAATTAAAAAGAGTCAAAAACAAACTTCATATCCAAAACCTTAACATTGTAATAAATTTACTCCAGTTTTACATATTTGATGAAATTCTATTTTTGACCTGTTGTCCTTGTGATATAGCTTGGCCCCCCCCCCCTTCCCAAACGAAGAACCTTACTTAACCTCGGGACAAATTTTCAGCCGAACACACACATACACACCCACACACACAGATACGGTGATTATAATACTTCTCAAAAGGAACATAAGTCTCTTGGAGAGGTAAAAAAAACAAATGCGCATTTAATGCAAACAATTTGGTTCGAGACAGAATATCTTTTGCACATTCTAGCGATTTTAGTTGTTTTCGATGGTAATTTTGGGGAACCTCCTATCTCTGAAACGAAGCACTGTAGGACACATATTTACTAGCTTTTTTTTACTCATCTGAACCCAAATAACACGCCCTCGATTTCACGACATGCTTATCCGAAATATCCAGTTATACCCGCGTCATTTTGATCTATGATTTTTATCAATTTTCGTAACACTTACGTATGGTTTTTTTAAATGGTTCTAAAGGTATATGATCGAAGCTGATGCGGATATCTTAGAAAGGAGCACGACCAATTTTGCGACTTATTAATCGAAATAAATAAGCGAAATACGCATCGGTACGTAACCGTGGAACATTTAATGTTGAACGCTGACAGATAACAAACCATTATAACTTCAAAAGCGAAGCGACACGAAAAATTACTAGAAATGCTACTGGACAATATATTAGAAAATGAAACCTTGTTTGAGCGCTTACCAGAAATGGTTGATCAAATGAACCGGTACATTTCATTGAGCCAAGAACTTAGTCGTAATGGAAGAAGACAGTTCATCTCGTTTTATTCCGCTCACGAATTGGTGGTTTTAATCGGAAATGTATTTATAAATGAAGTATTTTACGTAGACTGCAAACCATTTGCTAGCGCTGGAATGTTTATGTTTAATGAGACGTCTTTGTATTTATTTGTTAATGATATAGAATCTTTGTTATTTACCGTATATGAATTAAATTAGTAAAAACAAAATGAAATTATTTGTTTATTTGTCTACTTGATAGACGAATGGAATTAGAATCTCAACTTGAATCGATAATCCAATACATTGTGTGGTATCTTTCATACCAGACCAGCGGTCTAGTTTTCGGTCGTATATAAGCTGGCTGTTTAATGACATCTCATCAATTGCAATAGATACTACTTTTTCATGAGTGTATAATTTTGCTGCTTTCAAGAGTCAGCCTCCCGTTATTAAGTTCTGTTATCCCACTGTTTCCATCAATCGTGCCTATGTATGTTTTTAAAGTTGAAATACCGGATAGTTTAGTTAGCAAATCTGTAACGCTAAGGTCCTAAGGAGATGCGTGTTTCCAAAGAACACATTGCCTAATAGTGTTATATTCCCATCTAGGGTTTCGTTTGGGGAAGTTTTGGATTTAGTCTAATAAAATCTGGGATTGGCTATTCTATTTTCAGTTTCTCCGAAAGACCTTTTACATATAACTTTAGGTGGCATGTAAGATAGATAGCCTGGAAATATTGATGGAATTGCATTTTTTCTTAGCTTTCGTATTGTTAGCCTTGAACGTTATTTATACCATTTAAATAACGAGTTTCATATCTGATAATTTCAGAAAATACCTTGTTGAAAGTCCGTTTCTTTAAAATGAATGCTACAAATGATGGACGATGATTTATACTGTAAATTTGGTTGAAAATCTTTCCTGGAAAAGTCATTAAGACATTCACTGCATAACATACCAAACCAAGGTCATTTGGAAATTTATGGAAATATAACCCAGTAATTTTATTTCTATTTGTAGATTTACAAAATGGCATGCAGTAAAACTTTAACCATTTTAATAACTTTTATTATATTAAATAACTGAAGTAAAAGTAAAACACAAATTGGGGTTTTTTTTGACAGTTTTACATTTGGGTCATTCCATGTGTAATCGACCAGTGGTGCCACCATGGGTCAACCGATTTTGACGAAACTTACTACACCTTTTGAGGGGTCCAAAATAATAACCTTTGGAAAATATGAGTGAGTTTTATTAATTCGTTTTTGATTTATAGTACTTTGAAAAAAAGCCTGAATTTGGAATTTCGACAAAGTGTTTTTTGGAAGCTTTAGAATAATTTGTATATGTTAACTATGCTTAGAGGTAAAATCGTGCAATTTTACAGTGGCATACAGAAATGTAAGCCGAACATGATGGCGTTGAGATAAAAAGGCTACAATAAGTAGTTCTGCCGCACTTAGCTGCCAAAGGCAAAATTTATTTTTTTGGGGGGGGTTCCTTCGATCGCCCATACACAAAAAGGTGGAACCTAAATTTTTCTAATTAAGACATTTTAAGATAGCTTGTGCCTAGGGCTTTCGAAAAATATACAGTATTTGTGGTTATATTTAGTACCTAAGGCGAAATTTAAAAAAACCCAAACACATGTTTTTTTCTTTTTTGCCAATTTTAAAACAACAGTAGTAATTTTTTCACGCTAATATCTAGCCCGTTTCACTCGAAATCAAGTCAAAATATCGTCTGCTAGAAAATCTGCTTAAACATTGTTATTACGACGTTCGAAATTTTTACTCGTCTCGTTTTTACTACGTGGAGTTAAAATAACGGAAATTGCATCATGGAAAATGAAGACTCAATTAATTTGCCGACATGTTCAGTTGGCCAATTGAAAAATTAAGCATGTCATAAAACCACGCAGTGTAAAATCAAACGTTTAAAGGAATTTAAGTCGTTAACTGAAGAAGAACGAGAGCTTCTGGTTTTACGGGCAAAGACAAAAGATTACATTCCTCACACAGTATGGAATCACCATTATGCCCTGCTAATTACAAAATATTCATCGTTTGAGGTCAAATGCCTTGATCCACTTAAGATTCACAAGAAGCCTGCAAAAGGTTGGTCTTATTGTCCTTAAAGGGATTATAACCCCTTACGGTTCTGTTAAGCTTTCCAGTAATCCATTGATGACACTTTTACACTAATATAGACCGAATTCTTTATACTGGGGGACAATGAACGACTGTTATTTCTGAGAGGGTTATACTAATTTCAGTGGCGTAGCGAGTGGGCCTATGCCTAATATTGGTCCCATTTTCAATTTTTATACTTAAGACACTAAAGGGGCCGCTTTGCCATTTTAAAATTTTTACTGTACTATATAGGGCCTATCTTTTCCGAGTTCTTCGGGCTACAGTCAGAGAGTGTAAAGATTATGAGAGGCGTCTCTCTTTCAAAAAAGCGTACTAACTTTTTTTTCCCCAAAAAATGTCCATTACTACCGTAAGAGGGATGGCGCCACCAGTGGCACCGTTCTCACAGCGCGTGCGTTTCGATGTTAGGTTTAAAAGAGACGCAAAAACTTTCCAGATTTTTAATGCTAGTTTTACAAGGTTTTTAAATAATTTAGTATGTCTGGGGTATATTGTTCCGTTTTAAATTGTAAAATATCGAAAACATGAAATCTTTGTTTATCTTTTCTTAAGTTTCCAAAGGAAAAAGACTGGTAAATTTGCATTTTCATTGGATAGGCTTATTGGCATATTAACTTAATATAAATTTTAGTTCTATTTTGTGGCTGAAAAATGTAAATAATGATGGGCTTACAAATAAAACTACGGAATATTTACAAGTTAACCATAGAATTTGCGCGAATCATTTCATTGATGCCAGTTTCATGAATACTAGAACTAAAAATAGGTTAACACCATCCGCTGTGCCAACAATTTTCAGTCTTAATGACTCTACACCATTGGAAATTTCAGAAAATGGTAATTTCAATTCAAGCCTTGCTACTCCTCTGGGAAGATCTAAAGGATAATTTTGGTTTTAAGTTTTTATTAACGGACAGGATTAGCCAAGATTTTGTAGATGATTTTCTTGGATCTATAAGACAGAAAAGAGGCAACCGTGATCATCCCAATCCACAACAATTTCGAGCTGCATACAGGGCTGCCTCTGTGAATAATCTCTTGAAACCACCGGATTCTAATTGCATTGATGATTTGGATGAGTTCATTTCAAACATTGACACTTTTAAAACTGCAGCTCCAGGACCGGATGAAGATGTCTCCAATTTTGAAAATCTTGTAGTCCCGCAAAGCCAGGGGCAATGATTCGATGAAGACTTAGAATTTTGTAATTCTATTGGAAGTCCAAACCTGCTAAAACAAAATGTTCTTAGTTACATTTCAGGATATCTAATTCACCGCTGCTACTCAAACCTTCAATGCTCTTCTTGAACAAGTCAACTCAAAAAAGACAATCCAATTGTTGACCCAACAAATCTGCTCTTTTACTTTAAAGCTTTCAAAACAGCAAAGAATTCTTCTATCAGCTACTCAGCAGCCTCATCGTACCAACTGATAGTTTCTTCAAATTTGTAACGGAGACAAATGAAGTATTTGACACCAGTTTTAAGCTTTTATCGCACATGACAAATATTAAAGGACGTTTGGAGAGATTCATCATTCAAAGAATTGACAAGAAATATTTTAAAGCTAATGAAGATTCTCCATGTGCAACTGCATACCAAAACATGATATCTTTTTTCATAGAATTCTGCATACATAGTTACCTTAAAAAACAAGATCTTAACCATGAATACATGAAAACCCAGAAAAGATTAGATACGAAACTGTTAAAAATACAACATTAATCACATTTTACCAACTTCAATGTTTCCTCGTATTTTTTTATTTATACCGCTCTGTTCTCGTTAAGCCTCGGCCATTTCACAAAATTTCCAATAAATTTCCTTGGTTAATCAAACAAATTAATTCTTTTAGTATCAAAATATTATAAATAGTCCGCTTTCTTGTTATTACGTTTCTTTATTTTTCATGGAATTGAATTTTATTAATTTTAAATTAGCATAATTCAACTATGTTTAACAGCCATGACTGATGAAAAATATTTTCCGGATGTTCACAAAATTTTAAAATTTTCCAGTAGCGACATCGTGTGTCGGATAGTTTCGTAACCTCTCCTATGGGCGCGCGCTCTCAAAATCTTGTACGAAATTTTAACGTAACGGGAATAGGAAGAGACGCCTCTCATAATCTTTACACTCTCTGCTACAGTCAGGTAGACCCCGACGCCGGTCATTAACGCCAATGTATTTAGAATAGGGACGCCGCCGCCACCGTATTGGCATTTATACATTATCTTATGGGCGCCGACGCCGTCGGGGTCTACAATCCGGCCCAAAATTTAAAGTTACACCACTGACTTGCTTTAATTATTGAATATTGGAACTAACACTAAATTTATATTTTCAGTTAATTTATATACTCTGACGCTGAATGACTTCAAAGAACTATCTAGCACAAGTGGAATTACGTTGATTCCAGGTCCGAAGCTATGCAAGAACTGCTACTACAAACTTCTACGTCAACCAGATTTAAGCGAAGATACATGTAGTACTTCAACACCATTAATTGGAAGCCAAGATAATTCATTTTCTTCATCACAATTGATCGGAAGTCAAGCAAGTAATATTTCTTCGACCAGCGTAGAAAAGGCAATTGTTACTACAGAAAGGGATGATTTAAATAAAACTTTAACAGATATTGGGGCTAGTCCAATTACTCGACATCTGGTTCATGAACGTGAAAAGGCAAATTATGCAAAGTGGAAAGTTACTCAGATAGTGGAAGCTGTCCAAACCTGAAAGTGAAAAAAATCCGTCATCAACAACTGATTTGGAAAATTTAATTCGTGATCTCAAAATTAAGACGCGTAGCTCGTCCAGACAAGAGCAATGCAAGTTGCTAACACTTGCACCCCATTCATGGAGTATTAAAAAAATATGTGATGAGTTTAATGTTTCACAATATCTAGCTAAAAAATCGAGAAACCTGAGAGAGACGGACGGAATTCTTCCCAATATTGACAAAAGGCAAGGAAATAGACTTCCTTTAGAAACTGTAGATGCAGTTCGTTCGTATTATGAGGATGATGAAATTAGTAGAATGTTCCCCGGTAAAAAAGATTTCGTATCCGTACGTATCGAGGGGCAGAAGGTTCAAAAACAGAAGAAGCTATTATTGTGTAATATCAATGAAGTTTACCAACAATTCAAAGTCATACACCCATAACTAAAAATTGGATTTTCAAAGTTTTGTGAATTAAGACCTAAATGGTGCGTCACTGCAGGATCTAAAGGTGTTCACAATATCTGCGTTTGTGAAATACATCAAAATCTTAAGTTAATGACATTAGCCTTACCGCAGAAAGAAGACTATAAATCGTTAATGCTTAAGTTTGTTTGCTCAACATCAAACCGTCAGTGTATGCTGCATCGTTGTAACGACTGCCTGTCAGAGGAAAACTTTTCTGCGTCCATTAAAGAAATTTTTGAGGAAAATGAAATCGATGAAGATGATTCCGTTATCTACAAGCAATGGATTCATCGAGATGGACATAACAAACTCGTTGATATTAAACAACGAGTTGAAGAATACGTTGAAACACTTACAGCGGCAGTAGAAAAGTCACTTCCCCATCATTTCATCGCGAAGTCGCAATCTACCTACTTAAAAGATTTGAAATTTAACCTTAAGGACGATCACGCCATCACACTATTGGATTTCGCCGATAATTTTTCTTTCCTAGCTCAAGATGCCGTTCAAGGAATCCACTGGGAAACAACCCAAGCTACTCTACACCCTTTTGTTACCTACTTTAAGAGAAATGGACAGCTTGAAAGTTTGAGTAGTTGTGTTATAAGTGATGGCATGGAACACAGCGCAACAACTGTTCATGTTTTTATTGGAAAACTCATTTGACATCTGAGAAGTTTAGTTCCCCAAGTAAAACATATGCATTATTTCAGTGACGGAGCTGCTTCGCAGTACAAAAACTGCAAGAATCTGTTGAACTTATGCAACCATGAAGCGGATTTTGGCCTATCAGCTGAGTGGAATACCTTTGCGACTAGTCATGGAAAAAGTCCATGTGATGGAATTGGTGGGACTGCAAAAAGACTTGTGACAAGAGAGTCCCTTCAACGTACTGATAGTAATCAAATAATGACGCCACTTCAGTTCTTCCAATTTGCCAATGAAAAAATTAAGGGAATTACTTTTTTTATGTTTCCAGAGACGAGATTAAAAACGTCAGAGAAGGTCAAGACTTAAGACTAGCTATTGCTAACACGATTGTAGGCACACGTAGTCATCACCGATTTGTTCCAATTTCAAAAAACCAAATCAAAATGTATCGCATTTCTGCTGATACCTACTATACCACAGTGAACGTAACAAAATTCGCCGAAGAGACAATAACACTCGAAGACCTTGAGGTTGGGCATTATGTTGCTGCAGTTTATGACCAAAATTGGTTCATCGGAGTAATTGTAGAAAAATACCCAGAAGAAATGGACTGCCAAATTAAATTTATGAGAATAGACCGCCAAAATCGGTTGACGTGGCCCAAGAAGACTGATACATGCTATGTACCATTAAGCTGTATTTTGTGCAAAGTAGCTCAACCACTATTAATTGACAAGAAATGAAAAAGATCAAGTACCTTTTCGAAAAGTTATAATTGTTTTTTATTTCGTAGTACATTATTAAATGTAAAATTCAAAAATCAAAACAATTTTTTTTTTTTTAATTTCGCCTTAGGTACTAAATATAACCACAAATACTCTATATTTTTCGAAAGCCCTAGGCACAAGCTATCTTAAAATGTCTTAATTAGAAATATTTAGGTTCCACCTTTTTGTGTATGGGCGATCGAAGGAACCCCCCTAAAAAAATAAATTTTGTGTTTTGCAGTTAAGTGTGGCAGTACTACTTATTGTAGCCTTTTTATCTCAACGCCATCATGTTCGGCTGACATTTCTGTTTGCCACTGTAAAATTTCACGATTGTAGCTCTAAGCATAGTTAACATATAAAAATAATTCTAAAGCTATCAAAAAACACTTTGTCGAAATTCAAAATTTAGGCTTTTTTTCAAAGTACTCTAAATCAAAAACGAATAAATAAAACTAACTCATATTTTCCAAAGGTTATTATTTTGGACCCCTCAAAAGGTGTAGTAAGTTTCGTCAAAATCGGTTGACCCATGGGGGCATCACTGGTCGATTACACATGGAATGACCCATTTTCAAATCTCGCGCCATTAGACATTCCCATTTACCCACCTTAATTTTTTTTCTCATACGCTCGTTAACATCGAAGACGATTAAAGGCGGCGGGCTCATGACAGAGATGTTTTTAAAGGCTTTGAAAATTTTAGTCATTACAGACGCAACATTTAAACGAAATATATTTTATTATGGTCACATTAAAAATAATTAGGAAATAATTTTGAAGTGAATATGATATAAGTTTATTTTACTTTAAATACAATTATATTTAAAAATATATTTAGGTTTTAATTAAAATACAATTTATAAGAACACAAACTGAAGTAATTACATAATAACATTAACACAATTATATAATAACCTGCTCACTATACCTTGGCGGTCCGGGAAGAACTGAACCCGCGATTTCCACGTAGATGGATATGGAGAGGAGCTCCAGTCTTATGGCCTTCGAGATCACCCGACCTAACTACGCTGGACCTTTTAGATTATAACATTGATTTGGTGGCCAGGTATTTAGAATACCTAGTTATGTCATTTACGTCAAAATAATTTACCGTTTTCGTTAAGTCTGGGTTTGAAAGTTCCAAAAGGTTTTTCATTACAAGCACCGTTTGAACAATAGAAGTAGGGTTTAAAACAATGGTTGTAGACAATGAAAATATTGATAAAATAAATATTTAATCGTTGGAAAAGATGTTGACGCTTGTTTTGGTAAATGTCATCTAAGAAGTTGTAGTAAACCAGATGTAGCTTCTTCTGATCAATGATGTCTTAAAATGTGTGCCATTATAAGGAGCATACTTTCTTTTTTTGTCAAATGTGAACCTTCATATAGCAGCTCATCGTTTTTAATAGCATCATTTTCACTGTTATCAATGTGATAGCTTTGGTCAGGTGAACTGGAAGTATTCCTAATATTGTTTTATCCACCCGACTCCACCTCCGTTCATCCATCTCCACCTCAGTATTTTATCAAGCTATCTCCTCGTCCCTAAATAATAATAATAAAAAAATAACATGTTTAAAACATATTACAAAAAATGAAAGTGAAGCAACATTATCGTATATAAAAACATATATTTAGGTATCGATTTAATTACTTACCAAATTTTTTCTTGTTCCAAATTTTCGATGAAGTTAGGTTCTTGGATTGCTTCAGGTCTGTATAAATTCGTATTTGAATCACTTTCAGATGATGTAGATTCAGTATTTGTGCAATTTTCTCTGGGGGCTGTTCGTTTATTTCTTTTTATATACCTCACCCGAGAACTATTCGGTATAGATTTTTTGTCCGTCCATAAATATTCACGGTATATCTTTGAACTCATAATTGTTAAATAAAATAAAATAAAATAAAACGTTTTTACACGGGACCTATTTTCAAAACTAATTCAGTTAACCCTATACTGGAAGATGAAGGCAGGAAACAACTACTAGATAAAGGCGACCTTAATTGGCCTATTTCACTTCTTGCGAGCGAGAGAGTTGGCGAGAATATTGCTTGACCGTAAGACGCAGGCTCCGTCCGTGAATGTACGACGAGCTTCACGAATCTCAATTACCCTGGCTACGCGCATCGAGTGTCGAATCTAGCCAGCTGAGGGATATGACGCTATGTGCCTAAGCAGCCTAACTAGCTGTGCGTCAGGCACCTACTTTCAGTAAGGGGAAAAGAACGTTTGGGGGGACATCCTCCTAGGGAAAACTAGTTTTGGAAATGGAATATAGGAGGGGGAAACCAGACAATACCAACAACGATGGAAGGTCAAGGCCGAATTCTGTAGAAAATGTATACTGTAGGGTAGAAGGCTCGGTAGAAAGGCTTATAATAGTAAAAGTATTCGGTTAAAAAGTCGTTGAAAAAACGGGGGCGCGCTTGTTCACTGCGGAAGTATTATTTTTAAAAATAGCGATTTAAAGTTAAATATGTCGAAAGCCAATGCGGAACTTGGTCTGTTCGTTCTTATAAAATGGATTTCTGAAACAACACCAACGTTTGAAGTCTATTCGATTACATCAATTACAAACAAAGATTGGGCTTCGGAAATAGCATTTTCGTTTAAGAAACCATAACCTTTTTTAATAATGCTTAAACTGCGGGGAATAATTTTTTGTACAATTTGAATCTCCTTAAAATGTATTTTAAAAATCTTTGCCCTGATTCTTTAATTACTTAAAAACTATTAAAAAATGTACTTTTTTAATTTATTTTTTCCTAAAGTTAAAGGGTCACACCAGCGTTTGAATTACAGTGTCAGAATTTATAGCCCGGTGTACCTAGTAACAAAGACCATACCCAGACAGGTGACAAATCCAGCAAAGGTAGTAGAACCCTACTACCGATGGTCGCACCTTAACGCAAGCCACCACACCCAGCAGAAGGTGCAGCAATGGGGGGACCATTTCCCACTTCGCACACAGCAGTGGGAGTAAGAATGGATGCTGTAGCAACTCCAGCCGACACCCTACCTACGTATGTAAGGAGTCCAACCCTTTGGAGAGAGCTCCTAAAGGGGAACGACGGGCACACAGCAGTCCAAGTAACCTGGCAGAGCCGGCACCGGAGATCCCGGCCTGTTGTTCCAAAAGGCCGGGAAACAGGACCGCCGTGCCCGCATATGGAGGCCCGCCGCCCCACAGCAGGCTACCCAATACGCCGAGGCAGCCAGTTTGCACGGACCCTCTCCGTTAGGCTGAGCCGAAGCTCAGTATCCAGCCCAAACCTGACCGAAGTCGGAGGTGGAGATAGGACCATTTTGACGGAGCTATCATCTCCCAGCGCGCCACCGCCCGTGATGGGTTACAAGAGCCAGACCCCGACTCCCCGGTCAAGCCGCCAGTTATTGCAAACTCCGACCCATTTAGGGCCGCGTTTGAATTACAAAAAAAAATGAATATTATTGGTCGGATTTAATCACGAGCTTCTATTTTCAGTCTGGATTTTTTCCGAAACGCCAGTGGTACATGCTCTTTAATTTAAAATAGAATCGCATGTAAATTTTAGGCAAACATATTACCAAACTACTCTAGTAATACTAGAAGCTAAATAAAACGTTACATCCAGGCACCCCGGATCATTTGGAAAAGATAATAAAACAAATTGCCTTGAATGTGAATGGTGAAACAAAGAAAGCTAAGAAGAGCCGTGATGCAGCCATTAATCATGTAAGTTTATATGGTTTCTGATCATTTTTCATACAAATAGGGTTTTTTCATTGTCTTTATTTATTTTAGCAAAACAAATCTGTATTGGATGCAATCTTAGAAAAAAATTCAGAGGTTAGACCGAGTAATGGAGGCACAAACGAAACTACACGAATTTCGGAACTTTTAAAACAAAATGGGAAACTTATAAGTAAAAACAAAACTTTAAAGGGGGAAAACGAAGTGTTATTGGAAGACAATGCTCAATTGAAAAAACTAGCAGGTAGAAATATATTGGTTTGAAAAATTTACTTTTGAGAAATTCAACTTTAAAGTTTTGAAGCCTTATAGTAAATCTGATATTTTAGAGAAATATAAAGTAATTTACGGTACAGACTATATTGAAAACATATTTGCAATGGCGTAGAAAAGTAAAATCTGATGATGTAAAATACTATCTTGAAGTTACGATATTATTGATGAAAACAAACGACTTTAACTTCAAGTTACGATATTATTTTCGTTAACAATTTAAATATCTCCATAATTATTAACTATATTTAATTTTTAACTGTATTATATGGGAATGATTGACCGTTTTTAGTTGAGTTATGACTTTATTAAACCAAGCCAATGATTTATTATTCAAATATTACATTTATATATCTGCTTTTTAAAATTTTCCAAGTTTGTTAATTTTAAAATGTGCTTTAAAAATTACACGAGACGGTCCATGGTTTAATAATAATATTATTTTTGTTTTCTAAATCAATTTATTATTCAACCACAAAGTATCCGTCTCTTCAATATTTCTTAAATTTACATCCTTTGTCGTGGTAATTTAAATTTTGACCTTTTTTTTACAATCTGTTTTATAGATTTGGGTAAACTAGTTAAAAAATTAAGGAAGTCTGTTTCATCAAATTCGCAAGAAGAGCGTTCGGCTGAGCCACCCCAAGAAGAAATAATTCAGTATTTATTGATCCCTTAAAATAATACTATTTCAATAATTATTAGGTTGAAATTGGAAACGGCGTTCGGATATGACAAAAGCAGAATTTTCAGCTTCCGGAACTCCGAATATTTTTGGGAAGGGAAGGGAAAATCGTTGGGGAGGGAAGGGAATTTCTTTGGGAAATTTCAATGAGAAATGTTACGGCAAAAGTAAACTACAGCAAACTCATCTTGTTTTATAATTATTTTCGGCGGATACGAGAGAGTTTGACGCAGAGATTACGATGGTATTTTTTTAGGGCCGCAAATGAAGATTTATTGTTTTAATTTAATTGTACAGTTTTGGCAATTTCGGCAAGTTCCTAGATTTTGGGTTGAAATTCTTTTTGTCGTGTAGTCGCCGACACCATACTGTTTTAAAAATTGCTAAAGAACAGTTTTTCGGGTTAGTATAAGTATTGGCGCCTAACGGCGCCGCACGTTAGCTACGCTCCCATACTAATAAAAGCGATGGGCCTTCTATAATGCAACTTAGAGGACAGTACCTAGGCATACCCTACCAAGTATTATCGGGCGTAGGAAACATAATAGATTCTTAGAAATTCGCGGAATGTCACGTGGAGATTATGTGAATCAACAACGCAAATAACAACAAGAAAGTAGCGCAATATCACGTGAAAATTATTCGGAGTGAACAACACTTGGTGTGGGCTACCGAAACTGTAAGTGTCGGCGAACACACGATGAAAATAATAGAAAAAATCGAGAAAAGGCCCAAAAAAGTGAAATTTTTTAAATAAAAAAAATTAAAGAAGCGTTTGCGCCCAAAAAAAGACAAACACCTAGAAATTTCCAAAAATTCCCAAAATTAAGAAAACTTGTAATTTATTTAACAAACTAACGGAACACCACGTGGAAATTATTAGGACTGAAAAACACGTGGTGTCGTGCGAACACATGACGAAAATAATAACAACAAAAAACTTTAAAATACCCAAAGAAGTTAAATTTTTTAAATTAAATTAAAAATTAAATAATCATTTGCGGCCAAAATAATAAAAACCCACGCTATCTACGTGATTAGGTCTATCAAACGACGAAAATAATAACAAAAAAACCTAAAAATACCCAAAAATGTTCAATTTTTAAATTAAAAAAATAAATAATCATTTTCGGACCAAAAGATTTCGATATATTTCAAAGTGCATTATCAGTAATTGAGGAACCTGAAAAAATCAGCGCGCGATATGATAATAACCCTGAATCGGTTATTTGAAAATTGACCCTTCAACAAAATATTCGGTTTCAACATTTACTACGAGTAGTTTTATACACCTATCTGCAATTAGAATTGTGGAAGACGGAATTACAGGGGCAGGTTCCATTTGGCAAAAAAACGTTTATGACTAATCCTGCATGTAGATGGCGCCTTAGGTTCAAACATTGTTTTGCCAGTTTTTAACGATCGTCTGCTTACTTTCTAAAAATGGCGAGGAATATTAGCGGCTTGATTTTTCCCATTGTCGGTTACGTATCTTCTTTAAAAGACTTGCCAAATATATCAAATACTGATATATCAGAATACTACAGGTTAAAGAATGATACTGAAAATCATTACAAGAAAAGTTTTAGGTTTTTCGTCGAGGAATATATTGAGAGGAATAGTTTAGTAACGTTTACAGACAGGTAAGCCTTGTTACCCTTCCTAATTTATAACTGTGTTAGAATTGAGCTAAATATAATTTCTAATTGATTACAGAAAGGATAACGTGTACTACGTTAAAGGAAAATGCTACAGAAGTCAGAGAGCCAGAGAATCACCATATACAGTTGTCGTAGCATTAAATTTACAAGAAGGGGTGGTTTTGGATAGCTAATGCGAATGTGTTGCTGGTTTGGGAGGCACTTTCAACCATCTCATGGCCTTACTGAGGTTATTAGAGTTTATAAAATCTGAAGAACGATATGAAAATCTGCCAATTGCTGATGAAAACACTCCCGTGTCCAAGACATCAACAAAACAAATGTGGAATAGGAAAAGAGGGGACAAAATTCAGCCGTTACGACTACTCGATATAAATTTTCAGTCACCTAAAGAGAACCGTGAATTGAACGACATGAAATGTAAAATTTACGAAAGTAGGAAAGCTGCTAGAGATAATGATTCTTTAGAAGATGCTGTGGTGAAACTTGGAACTTTATTTAATTTTTTTGCAAATACATCTCAACGGAATATTGATTGGAAAGAAACCACAATTGGTTGTGCCCCAAAAGGTTCACCACTAAGTTACCATCTACAAATGGCTAATGGTACTGGAGAATTATTACACAACTTAGCCATTTATAAACCACAACTCTCAAATTCCCAACGTGGAAATGTATTGCAAGTGCATATACCAGGGCATCATTTACCTAATAAACTACTAACAAAATACTTTCCATTGGATGAGAAGGAATCCTTAGTTTTTGAGGTAATATTTTATACAGTTTTCATCCAGAATTTCCAGCAATTAATGATCTTTCAACCTTTTTTTAGGCCATACAGCTGTCATCAGAAGAGTGTATACAAATGGAAATACGAACGAGGCTACAATCAAAAAGTGCAGACTGGTTAAAAGCGAGAAAATTTCGGCTAACCTCATCAACATTTGGTCAAGTCTGTGTAAGCAAACGTAATGTATTGTGGACCAAAAAAAGGGTTGAACAACTTAATTTTCCCTTCCAATATTGGTCATGTCAGAGCTGTAAAATATGGTATTAAAATGGAACCAACTGCGAGAGAGAGCTACGTCAACCACATGCGTGATTTGGGTCACAATGTGGAAGTACGGGAAACTGGCCTCATCATATCTCCAAGTCGAGTTTGGTTGGGGTCATTACCTGATGGTATTGTGTATGACCCGAAGGAGGATCCACCATTTGGTTGTATAGAAATAAAATGTGCTTACACACTTAAACACCTAAAACCGTCTGACGCCATTAAAGAAAAAAGTTCCTATGTTAGTATTGTTAATGGTAACCCACAGCTAAGTCAGTCTCATAAATATTATTACCAAGTCATGGGTCAACTAGGGTTATCAGGTTTCACGTGGTGTGATTTTGTAGTCTATTTTGAAAATGGTATCATCATACAGCGTATTAAGTTTGACTCGGAACTATGGAATGGAATGTTAGAAAAAATTGACAAATTTTACTTTGAATTGATGCTTCCTAAATAAGCTCAACAGTTACTGTGATAATTGGTTTGTAACCTAAGTCAAAATAAGCTTGTTGTGATAAATACTGTTACGTACAAACCTAATTTTCTAATAAAGAATTATTTATCTTAAAAAAAATTTAATAGTTACAAAATTACATGTCTCCAAAATCGTCATTCTCGTTAGAAGTAAACTGGGGGAAATCTGTAAATTCGTAAGAGTCTAACTCATCATCAGTTAATTCTAATACAATTGACGAATCTTTTGCGACGAGAGGATTTTGAAAATTTGTCAAAAGTGTGGCAACTGTCCACAACTGATTTATTACAGGTGCCAACGTAATTGGGATTGGTCTATCAAAAATATGAAAATTTTTAATCCGGTTAATCCGCCTTTCAACATGTATTCGAAGTTTGGCAATTTGATGGGTCTCCATAACTTCCTCTTTAGAAAATTGATTGTTGTTTTTCAAAAATGGTGGAATATTTAACGTTACATTTAGGGGTCTTAGCAAATCTTCTAAAAGAAAACCTTTATCAGCCATTATGGAATCGTTAGGGTTAAAATCCATACTGAGAAATCCACTTTTCTTAGTTAACTCTTTGTCAGAAATATTCCCCGTGTAAAGCGCAGACACAAAAGTTACGTAACCTTCTGGGCTAATGCCAATCAAGCCTTTATAGGTATTTGTAGATTTGTAGTTCGAGTATGTCGCTGTTTGTAACACTAAGGATTTTGGAACTTGACACTTTATTTCAGTGGCGTCTATCACGCAGCGAGTACTTGGGTATTTCTCCTTAAACTCCTTGGGCATAGTAGCGTCTATTTGGTCTCTGCTTTGCCAAATATTAATTTGTCCCAGTTGGAGGTACATGAAATTAATCCACGATATGCATGTGGTGCTAATTGTACTTTTCGACACACCGAACCTGTCTGCTAAATCTTTGACAAATAAACCTAAACGCAGTCGCATTAAAATAACCAAAAACTGGTCTATAACATCCAATTTCCTTTGTCTCCCAGCCGGAGATGCGTGTTCTTCCTTCGGTTCTTCCACATATTTTCCTCTCCACCAAACTATATTTTTGCCGTTTGAACCGGGATCGAGAAATTCGTAGAGTGCCATTAACTTAAAATAACTTGGAATGCCAGTGTAAAAATAAACGTCTGCATCGCTGTCTTTAATAGTATTCATGCCAAATTTGGCCTTCTTTATCTTGCTTTCAAAAAACTTACAGTTGACTCTTTCTTCTTGTAACAATCGCTCGACTTCTTGAAGTTTGTGTTCTAACACACTGACACGCTTCTCTTGAATCTTCAGCTTCAAGTTTAAATCAGAGACCAACATTTTCAAACGTTCATTCTCTAACTGTGACGCATTCTGTTGAGCTGAATGTTTCTTTCACGGGAATCATTTCCACATCTGGAACGTTTACGCATTCACCTTGGTTAACAGCTTCAATACTGGAAGAAATGTTAGCAATAGGCTGTCTATTGATTTCCATACTTGCTGGCTGTATCATTTTTTTTCCCGATTCTTTTATATTAGATGTAGGGCCCTCGTCTTCAAATGGTTTCCATTTAAATTTGGATGGAACTGCACCATCTAGTAGATGACGTTTTCAACTTGCTACATTCTTCATGAAATCGATTTCATCGAAATGGAGCGAACAAACAAAAATGTTCGATACTGATTTATAAAAAAAATCACGTCTTCTAATTTTTTGAATCCACAACTTGCGTAGAGGGTCGTTAGCTTACACTCTATGGTATGCCACCTAGAAAGATACATTTGTTAGGCAATTATTTTATTGTTGTATGTCTTTGAATTGAACTACTTACTTTATTTCCATGTAGATCTGTTGGTCCTTTCTGAGGGCAGAATAAAACTCCACAGTACCTAATGAGGCTCATGATGATTGAAACGTTTAACCGAGGCTTAAGATTTAAACAAACGTAACTAACGTTTTTTGAAAGCTTATGGCTAATTTAGAAATACATAATTGGAAAATCCGAAAGTTCTGGATTTCTAATATACCTAAAAATGTATAATATATAAAAAAATACCTTACTTATTAAGCGCACATTAAAAATTAACCGCTAAATATTAATACCAACTCTGCCGATAAACAGAAAAATATAAGCAGAAGATGATTTGAAGTCAACCAATCATAAAAGATCTGTCTCACACTGCCATCTATACGCAGGATCATTCGTTAAAATTTTAATCCGACATGGCACTGTCCCTATAGTTCAGCTTACGTGTTTGTAATATGCGGATAGGTCTATTGGTACAACATTGGTATACACACCACACTCTTGGGAATTCGTGTACTGATCATACACAATTTAAAGATATCGAAACCGCTAAGGCGTCTCAAATATAAATATTTTTACGTTATTAAATTATTGATCGTAACTCTAATCTCCATGACCCAGCAGGTAGTCAGAATCTTATATTGTTTAAAGAGGGAAGGTTTTGTGTGGAACTCCTAAAATTTAAGGGAAAGGGACAAACCAGTTGTGAAATTCATTATACATTTATATAGATTAAGTGTTTAAAAATTTAAAAAATTGGTTTTAGGTAAAATTATGAGACTAAATTATATCAAACTTAGAAATTTTAATTCACAAAAATCCATAAAAATAAAACAAATTAATAATAATCAGATTTAAAGTTTCCATATCAGCGTCCTGAAACGTAAAACAATTGTTGATAATTACCATAAATATTTTTTTATTTAGTTTGGTCCACTAAACATACTTATTTCGACACTAAGAATTTCTTCTACCCACTGGACGGTGTTTCCATCGCCCCAAAAGTAGTGGGCTGTATAAACAACAACAAAATAGCTAATTCGCCGCCGGCGGCCAGTTATTCGACTCCTAATAGTGATAAATATAGAAATGAATATTTTAGGTTTTGCCGAGAATATACGGGATGTTAAAAATGTAAAAAGGTAATTAGCGTTTTCCTCCTTTATGTTAATATTAAATAGTGTATAAATTTCATTTCATTGTATAGTTTAAGTTTTAACTTTTAGTGTGAGTAAATCTAATTGTATATATTCCCTTTCCTATTTTCGTGGTATGTATTTTATTTAACCACTGTATTGTATATTTGGGAAAAACCCTCCTTGGATGTCGTTGGCCAGTTTCGTAAATTCCTATCTCCACGGGCCCTGCCAATCAACTTATTATAAGTGCGGGGAAATGGAGCACTGGGGAATTTGGCCACATCATCGCCAAAAACTTTCCAACGGCAGAAGGGGAGGGATAAATTTTCCATATAACTGACAGGACCTCGAGAGAGGCTAGTCAGTCTGTCAGAACATAAAAGAAGCTCGCCTAAACTAGCGAGAAAATCAGCCTCTGCCGGATGCAGAATTTAGAAGTTTCCAAATGAAACAAAACTTAAAATAAATTTAGTAACCATATTAAGGCTTCAATAAAACTCAGTAAGAAGCAATGATTCGTTGTATTTTTTCCTAGTTCTAATACCGTCCGTAATAATCCCGTAGTTATCTGGGAACTGTTTCAGTCCGGTTCTCAGACTAAATTGTAGCTCTCCCCAGAACCGCCTTAAATAAAGGAATCTTCAAGAAGCGTTTTCTTCACGGGAGGAGGAGGCTGTGATAGAAAAAAAAACCTAAATAACTCTATCGTGATGATGGTGTGGTACATCGCTGCTCCGTTCGAGTTCGTACCGGCAAAATGTTTCGCTAGTGGAGAAAAACAACACACAAACCAAATTATAAAACTTTTGAACATTCAAATTTATTCAAACTGACACTTTACAAATTAATCATTTTATCGCAGTTAAAACTAGATTCTTATATAATTTGTCAAAAAATATCACGTGGCTTTAAGTTGTGTCGTTTGCTTAAGATATCAAATTCGCCCCCGTGGCTGTGCAATCATTTTGATTTTATATGGTTTAAGAAAATTATTTGTAATGTCATATTGTTAAATACATATTGAGCGTACTAAAAAAAACAAATTTAAGAATTCTTAGAAGATTGTTCCACCGTCTATGATTGTTCAAACTCTTACAAAAAGACGACAGGAGGGAATCGCGTACATGTTGAAAACTTGAGGGTAATAATTGGGTTGAATCTAGTTTTTCTATTCATTTACAAAACCAATTTTACAGTGGTTTGAACTTTTGAACATTCAAATTTATTCAAACTGACACTTTACAAATTATTCTTTTTATCGCAGTTAAAACTCAATGTACATTTCCATCAAGTGTGAATTTCGAAAAATTTAGCCTATAGGCTTATGCGAAAACGAAAAAAAATTCTATCTTCTTTAAAATCGATGCCCACGCGAGAATGAAAAACTTTCCGAGTATCGCTGAAACGCCTTTCAAATTCGCAAACCGTCAAAAAATGTACAAAGAATTTTCGGTATTTAAAGTCTATTTATATTTCCCCCAAACTTTCCCTGGCTTTTTCTCAATATTTAACAAAATCTACCGAAAGTCGGCCACATTTATTCTTATTACACCAATTAATTCGCGATTGCCCAAAATTTCGATTAAATACAGGCAGAAGTTTAATGGAAAACCGAACAAAATTGCTATGTTCTTTTTTATCGCAGTTAAATCTCAATGCTTACATTTTTTGCGCTGTTGAATAGCTCCAATATAGCTGTTTCGAGTACACTTCAATAAGCTTAATCCGAAAATAAGATTAACTGGTAAGATTATAGAAGGCAAAATTTATAAGTTGCTGTTACGAGCGCTCTTATTAGTAATTCACTATTGGAAATGAATTGATTGAAATGAAAGCTCTGTCGTGTCTGTTTTCTACCCCCATTACCTCGCCCACCCCACAATTTTTCCCCTACATTATCACCGTGGGAAGAGGTGGTTGGAGTTGAAATAGGCGCTTAAATAAAACATTCTTCGCCATGTAAGTGAGTACTGTTTATATAGTGCTTGTTCATAATAATGGAAACTTTTCAGTTGTAAACAGGACGTCGTGTTTTTGCTTAGTCTAATTATGTCAAAAAAAAAGCTACGGGGTTAAACTTGTTAACTCGTTGCATACCGTATAGGTGAAAAGTGTCCATTATTTTAACAAGCACTATATAAATAGTGACTTGCAGGTCCTGGCTCTCGGAAATATTATTGGCAATTTCCTTGAAGATGTTTTATTGAAGCATCTATTGAAATCTTTCAAACACATTTAGTTGGGATTTCAGACAATTAGAATTTCGTGGGCTGGCAGATGTTTAACTTGGTTTATGAAATTTCTCCAGTTCAGACACAACACTTCGGGATATAAACTCATATGAAATAAAAAATGCTTTTATCAAAACAGTTGGAAGGTTGATTTAAGCGGTAGTTGGGATCTATGAAGGCACAGATATTGGAAATGTTTCAGAATTAGAGTTATTTTTCGGAATTATTTTAAACAGCAAAATTTATTTCTAAAATAATTTCCATCGAAGACAGTCAGAGACTTCAGAGGCACTCAAAGAGATAGAAAGGGAGATACCACCGACCAACGGTACGTAGGAGTGTTAAGGATTGCTCGTGAGTCAAGTCAAAGTAAATAAAGTGTTTTATTGAATAACGAACTAAGGCATCTTCCCTTAACTTATAGTTAAAATATCTTGTATACGAACCAACCGCGAAGCTGGTTTATTACAAAATAAATGCCAAGCCAAAGAACAGTTACACAAATGGACAATGAAACAAGACAGGGGTGGATCCCTTTTTCTGGCACATGAAGCATTTTCCTTTTTTTGAGAAAACATGTGATATCATTTTGCCATTTGCAAAAACTGACATCAATTTAAAAACTAATGAAATAAGGAAATCTTTGATTATCAGGGATCTTCAAAAAATATTTCTCTAAATGAAATTTGGGACAATTTATAGGGAACTGAAGAAGAAAATTCACGAAGTGCCAACTAAATTGTTTTAACTTAATTATTAATTGTCATTTAAAGGTTCTAACTAGGCAGATTAAAAATGAATTCCAAATTGCCAAAAAAGACGATCTAATTAGTAGTGGAGTTAGAAAAGATCTCAAAGTTCTAACTCAAAATAAACCGAAAAATAGTAAAGATAATTTAATAAAATATTTATTTTAAGGTGAAATTAACTGATTACGAACAGCTTTCCTCCTTTTAACTCTCTTTTCTTTGGTAAAATTACCATTTTTAGTGTTTTTGTCATTAAAGACTTAATCAGTTTTATCTTCTTTGTTGACTGTCCATATTGAAGAACTGGCGGGTTTTCACCAGAGCCACAAGACCCTTTGTCTACTAAAAAAGTTTTCGAGCATATGATGGTTTAATCTCGCAGTAAAAACTTGATAATTTCAATAGTAGAGTATACTGAAATGGCAAAACTATATTAAGGTTATTCAATGTCAACAAGTTATATTGAAATACGGTGTTGGGTAGTATTTTAAATACTTTTTAAGTATTTAGTACTTTATTTTAAAGTATTTTACCCAAAACTGTTGAAATATTCTTACCAGTTATTGTTATACCCTGTAGCGCCTCTCTACTCAGTAGCATTTTAGATTTATCAATACCTTCCACAACCATTTCATCTACCTCTCGCTCCCATTCGTTATTACCTCAGGAAATCAGTTACTGAAATTAAGAATATTAAGATTTAGGACAAACATTTATGTATTTGATTAATTTTTCTCATATACTGCGACACTTAAAAAATTAAATGAGATATTACCTTAATGAGAGGGGGGAAATTGATTAGTTCGTGTCCAGGGGAAGTTAAATTAAAGTCTCAGCATTGAAACTAAGCAATCAATATATGGCTTACGTTTTTAGAAAAGATAAATCCGTTACTTTTATTGAGTGGTCATTACGATAACAATAATAATAAACATAAACATAAACATAAAATTGACCACATTTATACGGCGAAGTTTTGGCTCTCTGGTTCCCATTTACTTAAATAAACTTTAATTCATCTTATGGTACCGTAGAGTTCGATGCGGGCGTAGTTCAACAGGGGCAGAGATCACTCTCCAGGTAAAGAAGATACGAGCGCGCACAACATAACGAGGCGCGGTAACTTACGCGTTTGTCAAGAACTTTCTCGAAGAGGAATCCGCACGGCATCTCTGCTTACTAGGAGAGAGAGAGACGTGTCCGTCCATGGACTAATTAACACAGGGACACCCCGTTCCCATGTTATTTCAATAACAGTCGCGCGGTCGACTGGCCGGAAATGGTCTGAGGTATCCTTGCGCCGACTGTACTATATATTTTGTCTTTCTTAGCCTGCAACTGACTATAGTAGTTTTCAATATCACTGCTGAATTTCGAAAAAAATAGCTGACGGTTCTATGATTTCTATCTTTTGCCGCGACAATACGTTTTATGATATTTTTATAGCATTAGATTATATTTTTATTGGGAAAAATGAAAAAAACTCTGTGTATGCAAATCGTGTAAAAGTGATTCAAGATACAGCTATATGGGTGGAGTATGTTTTATACCATTCCCTGAACCCAAAATCATTATTACAATTGATAAATTCTGAAATTGAAAGTGGTTAGAATGCCGGGAGTAGTGGCTCACTTCTGTAATCCCAGGCGTCCGGGAGGCACAGTTTGTGGATGGCCGTGTGAGGACGACCACGAATCCCCCAATGGGTGGTCGGAATACTTCCGCCACGGGTGTCCCCACGTATCCCCCGTTGGCGTGGCCGTCACACATATCTCGCCCTGCTTAATCAGATGGTGTCTTCGCCGGGCTCGCGGTCTTCTCAGACTCAAATCAGCCCTTTCTTCTTTGAATAAAAAAAAGTGATGAAAAGGCGGTTTATTAAGCCTTGGTAAAGACTTACCAGAAATTAAATTGACATCCAATTCTCTGTTTCCCTTTTTCTAGGTGGAGAAATGAGCATCGTTTCGTAAGTTAATGAAGGGAAATTCATTTTCTATTTAGGTCAAATTAAGAAGGACAATTATAGCTAATTTAAATCCGAAAAACGAAACTGTACGCGCCACGACATAATAGGCACATTGACTAGCTTTATGTTCATCCCCCCCTTTTCTCCTTCCCCTTTGACCCTAGTTTTCCGTTAGTTTTTAACTATACCGCCAGAGCGCACATTTAACAATCGCCCGAAGCAAATATTCGGGAACGGGGTGTCCCTGTGTTAATTAGTCCATGATCCGTCTATTTATATGCGCTGGTCAGTGGTCAGTATTTCGTCCCTGTTTGAAACCTTCATTGACCTTCCTCTCAGCTTCCCAAAACGCTGATACTTGTTGGGTTTTAACGGAAGAGGTATTTCTTAGGGGGGGGACCAGAGTGTTGCACCATTATGGGAAACCAGGAGAAAATGAAGCCGTTGAAGTTTGAAATAAGGGAACATTCATAAAGTTCGTGAAATTAAATTCATTAATATGAAAAATATTATTACACTACCTCAAATCTTCAATCATTTAAACTCCTAAACGATGTTAAAGCTGGTTTTCTCTTTTTGTGGAAAGAAAATGTATTTCAGACATTTAGGATACAAAAAAAAACTGGTCAAAATAGCTCAGAAATTTGCCTATCTCGGGCGCTTCATCTCCCACCATCATCTACTGCATTGGCTGTGGTAGAGCTTAGAATTTGGGTAGCGAGCTTGACTTTCATACAACTGTATGTAGAAGCGAAGTCGAATCTATTTTGAAGGTGTCACTTATGTTTTTCCAAAGAATAAATTTCCCATTTTTATTTATTTAATTCTAATTGGTTTAAAGGAACCATCCTTTTGTTTTTTTCATTTTTTCACTATCTTAACATTATGACATACATCAGAGACAAAAATAGAGGTTCGTTGTTACCGAGGGGCTGATCACTTCGCGTAATCGGTGTACAGAGCCGTACCTTTGACTGTACTAATGGGATTACGCATAATCTTTGAAGTCCCTGCCTTTGGCAGTGCTAATATAAGCGTAATCCGGTGTACAGACTTTCTAAGAGTGGTTAGCCCCTCGGTTGTTACTGAAAGGATTTGTTGTTTAGCTTTTGATCAGTGGCGTAGCCAGGGGGGGGGGGCACAGGGGGCACATGTTCGTACGTACAATTTTTTTATTTTTTTCTTTTCTTTTAATGGTGTCCCCCCCGAAACAAAATCCTGGCTACGCTATTGCTTTTGATCCACTGACGTACAAATTTATTAGTAATTTTTTTAATTTCTTCAAATTTGTTTAGGGTTTAGCTATATTATCCCTTTTAATTATGGACTAATCTACTTTTTCGTGTGTTCTATGGCTCAACTTGCATACCAATTGTGGCTCCATCTCGGCGCTGGTCAAAATTTTCCCCTAGCTTGAGCTGGGTTACTAGTGGCGCCTCTAGCCGCGGGTCAAAATATTACCCCAGCTATTACAGTGCTCCCTAAGACCATTTACACCTGGACTGCAATGAAGATAGGCGTTCTTGTTAGGCTTGTGTCGCCGCTACCCCAACGCCACCATCGTTATTTAGAGGCAACTATCGTCCACAAGGGAATTCGGGCTGAAAAAATGCGTTCACTTCGCGCTCCTTTCGTTCATAGCGTCGCACCCTCCTCTCCCGACATTTTACTCGGTCGCCCCATGAGCCGTGACCAATTTTGAATTTTCGCCTTTTATTTATGGCGTCAAGGCTTAAGTGGAAACCACATGGCAAAGTTTATTGAAATTCGACCTAAAACGTTTTGGGAACTTGTTGAAGGTATGTTTAATTATGAACTATTAATGCGACAAGCACACGTAAAATCGTTTAGGCTGGTTGTTCGAGTATCGACTTGTCATATTTACAGTATTCAAGTTAGGTTCCATCTTTAAAGAAATGTAGATGGCGCCACCCTCCCGACGTGTAATAAAACAAGTTGGTTTACCGAGTGATCGAGGGGTCTCGGGCATTCTGTTATCGCCCGCACCCCGGAGCGCCCGTTCCTGAATTCCCATCTATAACTGTTTTGTATGTAAATAAGTTGTTCCTTATTAAACTAATATTTATAAACAAGATTTTATCATTTACGAACACAACAAATTGGCGACGGAGATGGGATCCGACTAGGCGGAAAAGTAAAGAGGTAATTTGACGAAATTTACAAAAGCAATACGAACCGCATGGGGACAAGGCTTAACATCCATTGCACTGCAAACTTCGGGGGAAAAGAAGAATAAGAATCCGGGTGAAACAACATTCATCCGTACCCATCCGGGAATGAAATACAACAAAACAAGAAAATATCAGTGAGTTTCAAACATTGAAATATTTACGAAAGATCTCGTCAAGAGAAAGGCTTCACACCCAAAAGAAATCCAACGACATACGACAAACCCAACATGGCAACAATTGGTCAGCTCAACACGTTTGACAACAAGAAAGAATCATGGAGCCAATATGCCGAGAGGTTAGACGCTTATTTCAACGCTAATGACATTAACGACGCTAAAAAGAAAAAGGTCGTGTTGCAGACGATACTAAGCCCCGAAACGTACACGATGTTACGAAATCGTTTGCGTCCTGATACCATTGACTCTAAAACATACGACGAACTCAAGGCCGCGTTGACAAAACATTTTAACCCGGCGCCGTTACGCTGTATCGCCCGCCTCCGTTTTCATCGACGAAACCGCTTAGAAGGCGAATCGGTGGAAGCCTTTAATGCCGAACTACAAGCCTTAGCGGCACACTGTATGTTTGATAAAACCGATGAAATGATTGTCGACCAAATAATCTTCGGAGTGAACGATTCAGCGATGCAGCAAATCACTCCCGCGCTTTTGGCCGATTAAATCATGATTAAAATGATGAAATGGATTTAGTCGCGATTAAATCATGACTAAATCTAGTTAGTGATTAAGTTCATTAAATCGCAATGTAGCCGATTAAATCGTGATTAAAAAGATTAAATCTCGATTAAGTAGATTCAATTACGTTTTGAAGATAAAAGTACACTGAAAAATTAATCATATTTCTTATTAAAATTTTAAATTGAAGGTAAAGGCTTTTTGATTAGACACTTTGAAATTTACGTGCATGTATATGAGTGGAAAGGGTAAAGAAGGACGTTATACGAGAAACTATACACCAACAGCTGCTCCGTCAAAGGGAGAACGAAGCTTGGGCGGTTTAATCTTCGCGGTATATGTGGGATTTAAATGGAAAGCTGCCCCTGGTTCCTATGGAAAATTAGGGATATTTTGATATGGAAAACAAAGGCGGCTTGAATTAGCTCGACCCTGAGTCTTCATACGGATGAATTTTTATTATCATTCATTAAGTCATTAGAAAAAGGCACATGTCTTTCCATGAGGGGTCCGACACTCATCTAAAATGCGTACGAAATGTTCGATGTGATTTTCAAATTTCAATAAGATTTGATTTTCAGAGTTATTGTGCAATCAAGGTTTAATTCAGCACAGAGGCCCCTAGGGTCTAAAATACGACGAATCTGAAATAAATTACTACCAAGGACGATAATATACTACTTAGTTCAGTTGAAAATTCAACATAACTTGTTAAAGCAGCCATACGCTGGGCAGATAAAGATTTTTACCCCATATTTCGCAAATGGTGAAATCGATTGTAACATAAACATATGCCAGAAAATTATATTCTAAGTTACAAAATGAAGTATAAACCTATTATTATTTTAATTTTTTCCCCTCGATTGACTTAAATAAGTTTAATTTACTAGGATAATCCCTAGCAAACGTATAGGATATTATAGGAAGTAATTTATCAAATTATAGAATTATATAAGACTTTTTCAATGATTAAATTTGACTTGTGTTAAACCATAATCACTTAATCTAATTTTAGTTCAGAATTATTTGAACAAATTTAGTATGGTCAAATTTTGGCAATATTGCAATATTGGATCAAGTTATATTTGATCTAATTTGTGTAGAATTGGATCCAAATTAGATCGAATTCCCAAAATTGGATCAAATCATTTTCGTAAGACATAACTAATCGATTGAAGTTTTTTTTAGTGTAGAATCATCTTAAAATGTATAGCAAAATTAGACTGTTGAATATGCCATAGCATAATTTTATAAGCGGGATTGTAGCTATTTAGTTCGGTTATGCATTACCTGTAAAAATGGGTAAACATTCGAGACGGGCTCCGGTAAATTCAATCAGACTAAAGGCTCCCCCCCCCCCCCTCCGTTTTTTATTTGCAATACAAAATCATTCATATGATATCTGATAATCAATGCGACTGAATAACCTTTGATAAGGTCCCTCCCTTATAAAATGAAGTCGTTTCAATACATTTTTAAAGATACTTTACTCAAAATGGGGGTGGCCCTGAAAAGGGACGTTTCTTTTTGCCAACATTAATTGGCACCTTCTGAGACCTTGATCAGTTTTGAGCCGCAACAATATTCATCGACGTCAGCTAATGAGTCTCTAGTGGCTGATGGGAGCTGTAATGATACAGCGCTTTATTTGCTGTGTCAGGCTGACGTTTCAATTTTTTCATTTTAAACTCCAATTTTTTGAAACAGAGCTTGGCGCTCAGAAGCTCGTCATCCTTCTCAGTGAGAAGTTGGTCTTTATGGAAGATTCGTCCTGCAAAGTTGTGAATATACCAAAAGGATAACGTATCTCTCTCTATATGTAAAAGCTGTTTTCAAACTCAAGCATAGCGATCCGTTCCCCGGAATGGAGCTCTAAATGAAATGTTATATTTCCGTAAAATTTCTTCTTAAAAATTTAGTAATGATAATATAATGCAAATATTACCGGAAGGTTTATTTGCCAGCGAGTTTTTCTTTTTCACGCTGCTCCTTGAATTTAAATTGATCCAACTCAAACAAAACTTGTGTATTGTCAGGATGAAACGCAGCATCCGAAGAAAGATCAAGAGATTGGGAATCGTTTTCCATGTTGTAGAGACCATGGACATTTTATAAGGGGGCAGGTTAACCAGGCAATTTCTTCCCATATAGCACGTTTGATTTTTAAAAAGAAATCAGTACGGCCAAGGTCATTATTTTTTTTAAATGGCGCGCGCTACGTCCTTATTTAAACTAGTCGATATCAGAAAAGGGAAAAATTAAATCCACGACGATCACAAGTACCGAGAAAGGTTAGTATTCATAAAAGTTTGTTATCATTATTAATTAGACCAAATATTATTTAAAATAAATCTTCCAGATATTGTTAAGCCTTGACTCTTGACTAACCTTACTAAAGGAGTATTAAAACTATACCCTTACCAAAAGATCCATGGAAATTCTATAGAATTACATTCGGAATAGTTTATATAATTTCTATAGAAATTTGGGTCATTTTTCTATAGAGCTAGAATAATTACTATACTGAAAAAACCGGTGATTTTTATAGAAAGTGAGCGGAAACACGAGTTTTTTTACAGAAAGTACAGGGATGGTTTTATAGAAAACCTAGGATATTGTTATAGAAAACCTAGGATATTTTTATAGAAAAACTAATTTATTTGTATAGAAAACCTAGGATATTTTTATAGAAAACCTAGGATATTTTTATAGAAAACCTAGGATATTTTTATAGAAAACCTAGGATATTTTTATAGAAAACCTAGGATATTTTATAGAAAACCTAGGATATTTTTATAGAAAACCTAGGATATTTTTATAGAAAACCTAGGATATTTTATAGAAAACCTAGGATATTTTATAGAAAACCTAGGATATCTTTATAGAAAACCTAGGAAATTTTTAAAGAAAACCTATAATATTTTTATAGAAAACCTAGGATATTTTTATAGAAAACCTAGGATATTTTTATAGAAAACCTAGGATATTTTTATAGATAACCTAGGATAGTTTTATGGAAAACCTAGGATATTTTATATTTTTCAAATTTAAATATCTGTAGTACATCAAAGTTAGTCACTTAAATTAACCATAAAAATGTTGAGAGTTTTCACTCCCTGGTGCCGATTTATACTTATATTTGGCAAATCTTAGCCCTTCGGGTGAATTCAAACCCATATTGGGGTGTTTTTCACACTGAAATAACTATAGTACACCAAAGTGAACCACTTTTATCATTCCCCATTTAGAGTTTCCATTAATTCGTTGAAAGGACATCGCACTTCTTCTATGGGATTTGGCTTTCGACAGATTTTTTTCAAAATGAAATATGTAGCTAAGCTTGATCAAAGGAGCAAAATTGTCTCGTGCCATTTTTCCCTAGCTCTTATAGTTTGTCCAGTATCAGCGGTCAAAAGTGGACAAAACTTAGTATAGTCTATTTGTTAAAAGGAGTCACGGCCCATCGGTTAGCGCTCTACGCTCGCGCGTCGCTAGTCCGGGCTCACTATCAATAGAGCTTTCTTGCCAAGATGTTTACACCTCTACTTCATTATTTCTTTTCTCGCAACTTATTATTCGATGAATTTTCGTACGTGGAATTATTTATTAATCAATATTTTATTTTAGAATAAATACTAAAGAAAACAGAATATATATGATTAACCATTTCGTTGAATCCCACATTCAACACTCGCTCATAGGTCACTCAACAACAGACCAAACACCTATTTATCGATGCAGCACATACTCGGTTAAAGTCACGGTCACACGACAGTTAAGACTCAATACTTAACTATTTATCTACTGAGTTCGTTCATTCCTAGGTTCATCGTGCGATCAGAACGTCGTACGAACAGAACGAAACCAAGTACGACGCTCGGTTTTGGGAAGCACCCGGAATTTCAGCAAGAGACCTCTATTGATAGTGAGCCCGAACTAGCGACGCGCAAACATAGAGCGCTAAGCGATGGGCCAAGACTTCTTTTAACAAATAGACTACACTAACGACGTAAGTTTCTTCCACTTTTGACCGCTGCTACTGGCCAAACTATAGGAGCTAGGAAAAAATTGCAATGGACAATTTTGCTCCTTTGATCAAGCCCAACAACATGTTTCAATTTGAAAAAAATCGGTCGAAAGCCAAATCCCATAGAAGAAGTGCGATGTCCTTTATAAATCAATTTTGCAAATATAAACCCTTTGGGTGAACTAAAACAACATATTTGGGGTGTTTTTCAAATTGACCATAATAATTTTGAGCTTTAACTTTGGTGCTAATTGATACTTCCATTTGGCAAATTAATCTGGAGAATTCAAATAACCAACAATTTCTATAGAAATAACTGGTATATTTTGAAATAACTATTGTAGAAAACACCATAGAAATCAATCCATTTAATTTCTATAGAAATAACTGGTATAATTTGATATAATAAATGTAGAAAACACCATAGAAATCAATCCATATTATTTCTATAAAAATAACTGGTGTATTTTGATATAACTATTGTAGAAAACACCATAGAAATCAATCAATATAATTTCTATAGAAATAACTGGTATATTTTGATATAATTATTGTAGAAAACACCATAGAAATCAATCCATATAATTTCTATAGAAAAAATTAGTGTATTTGCTTTAGAAATATTTATAGAGCACTCTATAGGACATAGAAATCTATAGGCCCTCTATACGTTTCTATAAGATTTCATAGAAAACCTATAGAAATATTTTGTAAGGGTAGTTTTTCCTTTTAGGAGTGAATGTGCTGACTAAAAATTTTGTAATAAATTTTCTTATATTATAGGATTTCCACTAATAATAAAAATCAAAATAAAGACTCAAATCACTACGGAGTTCTAGAGACTGAAGGGTTTATTAAGCCACAAGACCATTGTGATTTGGAGACATTTGAGTATATAGATAATGTGATTAACTGCTGTGATAGTTCCTATGCATCCCTAGATACTTCTATCTGTGATTCTAGTGAAAGGCGTGATAAAAAAAACCAAGCTGAAATAAGTAATAAGAAGAAAGTAACGAAGAAAGCATTGGATACCTTTTACGTATGTCATGTCATAAGAATCAAGTCTACTAGCCTCAAAATTTACTGACAATTAATTTTCTTACAATAGTGTACACAACTGATGGATTTAAAGAAACAATCTGTAATAGTTTTGAGAAGCTTGAGTCGTTAGGGTTTTCCGCAAAAGCAGATCCCAACAAAATAATTATTATCAACGAGTTAATCAAAATTGGAAAGCATGGAAGAGCACCTAGATGGGAAGAAGGATTGACGCAATATGTGAAAACGTGCAAATCATTTTGGGGTCCAGCCCAAGAGTTGCAGTCGAATGATTGCGTCCTTCTTGATACAGTTGCGTATATTTCATCAACATCTCCAACGGTAATATGTCATGATTATCAATATTTTTGCTTTAAATGGGCTGTAAGGATGGAAGCCAACTTTATGGTAGTTTGACTGTATATTTAGTTGGGTGGTTATCAGAGATGGGGGTGCTCTGAGCTTGAATGAGTGCGAATGCCAAAGTTTAAGCGGGAGTGCACGCGCTCTCTCTTTTACATTAGCATGCCCAAATCTGGTAGTAATACTAAACATTTTGAAAAAAATTCCAACTTTTTCCACTCCTTGAAAGCTGTTTTTGTGCCTGTCAGAATATGATAAAAAAAATTGTGTTGCTTTCTTTCGTAAGAATCTGCTGGATCTAGCTCACGTACATATGGCCAAGAATGAAATATTGGAAGAAAATTCTATTGATCAACCGCCACCCACAATGCAACCCCAAATATTAACAGTTACATCAAATACATTAAAATATAAACAAATCTTATATTATGTAGCTGGTGCGACCATCAAATCTGTATCAAGAAGCGTAAAGTAAAGTGTGGAATTTGTAGACGCTGCAGCTGTGAAAGGATCCTACGAAGAGATTAAACAGTATTTAAATGTAGAATTACCAAGCCTCGATATATCAGGCTGAGTAACCCAAAATAATAGAGGTGGGTTACTTTATGTGATAAATGATACATTTGAAATGTTTTTAGCAATTAACGGAATTGCCTCGAAATTTTACGGGATCCAAATCCTAATAGAAAACAATGTCAATGGGAAACAAATGGCTAGAGAAACTGTATTAAGTAATAACGAAGTCAAAACATGTTGGCAAAATTAATTAACAAAATCACGTTTCAAAGAAAATGACGAATTAAAAATAAAAATTTTAACAAAGCTCACGGAAAGTTTTTTAACCTTAAGAGGTAAAGGACTACAGCTATACACTCTTTTACGCGCGGCTTTCCCCCCATCAAGGACCCTCCCACGATTTGCTCCACAGGCAGCTGCCATAGACGTACTGCACGTAGCTCTACCGTGGAAAGTTCTTTCCCCCAAAACCCGTTCTCTCGCGTGTAGCACGGTATTGGCGACTCCCATGAAATACGCGCGTAAAAGAATCTATATTTAAGAGCCAAACACTTTGCCAAAGAAAACAAAAAATGAAAGTCTGCACCTTCCTTGAGAAAAGGTCTAAAGGAAACTATCAAGTTATATAGCCAATAATTGTTTTATAATATTTTGATTTAATATTCGAATTGTGCCGTATCTTTCAAATTAATATTTCCAGCAAAATATTAAACCTAATTAATTTTTAATAATTATAGTAAAAAAATAGTCTATAGTGCTGCCATCTAACAAGATATAACAGCATTCAATTTAATTCCAAATTAATTTAGTTCATAAATAGTAAAACGTTTTTCACTGTCATGGTAGTTGAAAATAAAAAGACATACTTTATGGCTAAAAAAATTTAATTGAAAAGTATTTTAATTAAAATTTAAAATAAAATCTTACTTCTGTACTTAAAATTAAAATAATGGTAATATTTCATGGCTAAAAACATCAATTAAAATTTAAAATAAGAGTAATATTTCATGGCTAAAAACATTAATTATGAATAAATTATTAATTGCAGTTTTAAAATAATTTTATTTTTATATAGCCCTTTAGGTATTTATCAGTTTGTTTAAAATTTTAAATGATTAATATAATTGATATTTTAATACAAAATAATTCTGCATTACTATATTTTAATAAATAAAATAATAAGTTCAATGAATATAATAATAGGAGGAACTTTGAGCTATTCTTTAAAGATATAGAAACGTTTAGTGGGAACTTACAATTGTTAGTGTAGTTGGCCTGTTTTACCCCATGTTTGAAAATATTTTACAGCCAGTCTCAAGACCATTTTACGAAGATTAAATAGAAACTTTTGAACAATTTAGTGACATTTCATCCATTATTTCGTGTTAATCAAAGTAGTCCTTCTATGTAAGTTCTATAATATAATATAATATCTTGCTTAGCTTCCTTTCTGCTGAACAGTGAAACTGTCTAATATTTTCAAGACAATTTTTAGAACATTTATTGGTAACTTAAGTTGGGCAATTTTATGGCAACTTTTAGACCTTTTATTTCAAACTGTCTCTTACTTTGGAGGCAATTTTTAGAATATTTATTGGAAACTGATTTGAGTGGGCAATTTTATAGTAACTTTTAGACGTTTCATTTTTGGTTTAAAACTTCAAGGAACATTCCATTTTTGAACCAACTTATAGGCAACCAAGCACAACTAATTTTGTTGAGTTTTCCCCGAAAAAACTCCACAAAATTAGTTGTGCTTGGTTGCCTATAAGTGGCTTCAAAAATGGAATGCTTATGTAGCTTATTGGTTGTGTGAAATATTTGTAAGGGTAACGGAAGGTTCGCTGTTTTTAAATGTCATTTTGGACCTGTATAGGTTTAAAATTTACTTTTTAGGTTTATTATTCATTACTCTCACTGAACGGTTCGCCTAAGGCTTTATTTTATATAGTGAAATTGTAATTCCAAAAGTAATATTTGGGGTGTATTCTCTGAAAGTAACGGAAGGGTTTGCTGTTTTTAAATGTCATTTTGGACCTGTACATGTTTCAATTTTACTTTTTAGGTTTATTATTCGTTACTCTCACTAAATAGTTCGCCTACTGTTTTATTTTATATAGTGAAATTGTAATTCCAAAAGTAAGATTTGGGGTGTATTCTCTGAAAGTAACGGAAGTTTTGATGTTTTTAAATGTCATTTTGGTCCTGTACATGTTTCAATTTTACTTTTTAGGTTTATTATTCATTACTGTCACTGAGCGGTTCGCTTAAAGGCACTATATCACCGAAAAAAAAATCGGTATTGACCTCACTTGTTTTCTAAAAAGTGATTCCATATTTACGTTCTGCATAGTGGCGACCTCGTATTTTTGCGGGAGTTTTCAAAATTACTTTCAAGGTTAGGCAAGGTGGGGGGATCGGCCGGTTTTGAAAAGGGGACAGCATGTCTTGAAGATACAGGAACCGAGATACCGAGAAGTGTACCATCCAAAGGGGGATGAACTGCTGGAGGGTAGAAACGAAAATTGGGCTATGAAAGTTTTCGACGGTCGCGCGGACCCGAGCGAAGAGGGCCCCTGGAGAGATAATCCTTTTTTTAGTTCCCTGGACCGAACAAAGAGCAACTCTTCCCTCGTCTAAATTCATTTCGAGGAATTTTTAAAACTAGCTTATCACCTAGAGAGTAAGAATTCTTCCGCAAATGCGAGATTGATATCTACATTTCGTCTACTGTATATAAAACATAGGTGAAATCCTCCGTATTGATTTTATTTTATAAAAATTTTAAAAATAAAATTGCGTTTTCAATGGAGTAAATAAGGCTTACTTTGGTAAAATAATAATTAATTTTATTGAAAAATAACACTTTACACTTGTTTACAAAGCGAAAGGGGAAGCCCCTGGAAGAAAGGCGTTCAATAAAAATAACTTTTATAGACACTCGCTACATGGCCCCGAAACTGGTCCTGGTAAGTGATTGACAACACAATAAAATATTACTCCAATCAAGAAATAAAAGTTTAATTTAAAAAAACTAAGAAAATATACCTCAAAACAACAATTATCAATAATAAAATATTTCATTGAAAAACAAATTCAAAAATATTCCCAAGGATATCCAAGGAAACTCAGCCAAGATGCAAGGCTCCTAGGGCTTCGTGCAGAGACTTTTGCAATTCCTGTTAATTTTAACAGGATCGTAATTTCGCGATCCTCACAATATATAAATTTCCTTTAAAATTTGGAATTCTCTTTACCTTACTCAATCTTGAGGGGTTTATAAAAATCTTCTTGCGAAAATCTCGGGGTGACGTCTTTCTAAAAGCTCTAAATATAATAATGTAATACAGTCAAGACAGTTATAAGTAGTATTATTGTTGCACGCGCTGTTCAATTCGTTAATATAAATTGACTCGCGTAATTTTGCAAGCTATGGAGGTTTAGCCTGGTTCTTCCACGACCAAGTAGAATGCGAAAGCTGTATATTTCCAGACCAAACACGGTTTATTAAAAGTTTATGAGTGCCGCTTTGGGTATTGACGAATTTACCACGCATTTACATTTGTATTAATTGTGGTATGATTAGCACGAAAAGAACTGGGCCATTCTACGTGAATTCACCCAAGTTACCATGGGTCAAGCGATTTTTTTAATATTTTGCACACAGTTTGGTCAGTATTTGAAACGACTAGTTCTGAGTTTTTAGCTAAAATTTCGTAGTAGTTAGTGAAATACGCCCTTACAACCACTAGCCCCGGTTTTTCGTGTGGCGCGTTTACGTAATAAGCCCCCCTTGAATTAAAGTTGAATATCTTTCTATCTAACCATTAGAAATTAATGAAAAAATAGTTTCTAGGGTAAATTGGGGTGCAAAACGTAGTAGTAGTGTTAATTGTTTTGTAGATAGCAAAGGTTATGAGTTAAAAGCGAAAATATTTGTGTTTTCAGGGCTAACGTACTAAACACTATAAGATGATGTGGAAATGTGATAAGTTGACATTTTAAGAAATATCTAGAGAGCTTACGAGCGAAGCTTTCCAATGATACCAAAAAACATACACTTATTGGATTTTGACGTAATTTTCCAAAACAAATACCGATTTTTGATATTTTGAAAATTTGCAATTTCTTTAAATGTCTATTGCATAGGCTCATAAATTGCATAACAATGCAAAATTTGTCATATAAATGTTTAAACAAGGAAAACTGGATTTGTCTCAAACTGACGATGAAGATCTTTAAATCATGGCAGTAAGGTCAAACATAGACAAAGGTTGTATAAAAACGTTATGTTACCACCATTATTGCGTGATGCTTACAAGATATTCATCACTGCAATTAAAATGTTGTGATCCATTTCAAGTGCACAAAAAACCAATACATGGTCCTACTCTTCAGAAGATTGTTTAATTATCAATCAAATCAGCGGAAAATAAAGTAAAGCCAGGTCAGAAACTCTGTAAAAACTGTTGCACTAGATTTATTACCCTAAAGACTTCCAATCCAGCTACAGTATCCTACTCGTCGCTCTGCGACATAACGGACAGCTTAGGAGAAGGAAGCCAACCACTTTCAAATCCAGAAGAGATAAAGTTAATAGAGCTAGAGACTTTGAACGAGTCCTTACAAATTTTTGAAACATCACCTATAAAGTTGCATGGATTAATGTCACATCAGCGACAGTAATATGGAAAACGTAAAGTTACGCAAACTATGGGTGGTATTAAAAGCAAAGTATTTAAAGTGCCCAATATTAGTGAAGAAGCTTCTGACCCGTGTTCTACTAGTTCCAGTGATTTTGATTCATTTATTAAAGAATTAAACAAAAAAATTGGAAATTCCAGTACAAAAGACAGGTTAAAATTACTCACTTTAGTCCCTAAATCGTGGTCGATAGCGAGAGTATCCAAAGAGTTCAATGTATCCGAACACATGACGAAAAAAGCCCGTACACTTAGGAGTGAGTTCGGAATTTTGCCAGACATAGATCAAAAACGTGGTAATAAATTATCTATGGATGTACAAGTTAAAGCTTCTTCATTTTATGAAGAAGATGATGTATCGAGAATTATTGTGTCCTGGTAAGAAAGAGTTTGTAACGATTCGACTGGATCGCACTAAAATTCAAAAACAAAAAAGGCTCCTTTTACCCAACATATGAGATATATATATACAATTTAAAACTATTCACCCAGACTTGAAAATTGGATTTTCCATGTTTTGTAGCCTTAGACCAAAGTGGTGCTTAACTGTTTCGTCCAAAGGAGTCCATAATGTATGCTTGTGCGAAATTCACCAAAATATAAAGTTTATGACTGTCGCTTTACCTGTTAAAGTTGATTATAAAGCGCTTATTTTTAAACAAGTTTGCAACATCGATGCGCGACAATGCATGCTTCATGGTTGCGAAAAGTGTCCTGGAAATTAGTTGTTTTCGAAATATCTGATGGTATTATTCGAAGAAGCCGAAGTAGACCACGATGATGAAATTTCGTATAAGTTATGGATACATGTAGATGGACGAACCAAACTAATTGACATTAAAGAAAGCGTGAATTTTGGTGAGCGTGTGCAGAAAGCGATTCCACATCATTTAATTAGCAAATCACAGGCTTCTTACCTAAGGAAACTTAAAGAAGAATTACCAGCAAACTACGTTGTGACTCTTCTAGACTTTGCAGAAAACTATTAATTTATTGTCCAAGACGCTGTCCAGAGTTTTCTTTGGGAAAATAGTCAAGCAACTCTGCATCCGTTCGTAACATATTACAAAACTGAACTGTTTAAGCTGTTGCATTGTTAGCAATGATATGGACCATGGTGCGGGGTCATGCATCAGATTTATAGCCCGGTCTACCGGTAAGATTGAAACCACACCACCGGAGGTCCGTCATCATAATGCCCTACGCCAGCGGGGTCAGTGCATTCTTTCATGAATATTTTCATTAAGTACCTCCTTACTTTTCTACCAATCTTAAAACATGTTCACTACTTCAGTGATGGAGCCGCGTCACAGTACAAAAATTGTAAAAACCTCTTAAATCTTTGCCACCACGAGTTCGATTTCGGCGTTACTGCAGAATGGAATTTCTTCACGACTAGTCATGGAAAAAGTCCGTGTGACAGAATCGGAGGAACTGCAAAGTATTTGGTTTCAAGAGCATCGCTTCAGAATCCAACAGAAAATGAAATTTCAACGCCTATTCGGTTCTACGAGTGGGCTGAATTAAACATTTCTGCTATTAAATTTTTTACGTTAGTAAAGAAGATGTCAAACAACATATAGAAACAATTGACGTTAGACTTTCAAAAGCATCAACAATTGTTGGCATAAGAAGCCACCACAGATTTGTGTAAATTTCGAGATAATGATGTACCCGATATCTGAGGATGAATTTGGTTATCGAGTTAAAGTAGCTCACGAAGAGTCTAATGTTGAAAATTTAATATCATTTCCAAATATATCTATTGGACAATATGTTGCTACAATGTATGATAAAACATGGTATATTACTTTAATACTTGAAACATTTAGAGAAGAAAATGACTTCTTACTAAAATTTATGAAAATAAATGAAAATACAAACAATCTCTCATGGCCTCTTATTGATGATATTTGAAACGTTCCTTTAAACTCTATTGTATGTTAAGCTTCTGATTCTATTGCCTCTAGTTCTAGAGCTAGAAAATTCAAACTTAAAGAAATTGATTGGGAATTAATTAAAACATTACTCTCAAAACTTGAATAAGAAACGGTTACATCTAGTGTTGTAATAGTTTTGTAAACCATTTTTTACGGTTTCATAATTAGTTTTAATACTAATTTAAATTTTCTAAAATTTCAACTTGATAAACAGTAATTTCTATATTGTTCACAATAAATATTTAAAATAACTATTTCATTCAATACTTTTCAATTAGTATGAAAATAATAACTTAGTGTTTAAATAAATTGCAAATTTTCAAAATATCTAAAATCGGTATTTGTTTAGGAAAATTACGTCAAAATCCGATAAGTGTATGTTTTTAGTTATCACTGGAAAGCTTCGCTCGTAAGCTCTCTTGGTATTTCTTAAAATGTCAGCTTATCACAATTCCACATCATCTTATAGTGTTTAGTACGTTACCCCTGAAAACTTACTACTTTTTCACCTTTAACTCATAACCTTTGCAATCTACAAAACAATTAACACTACTACTGCGTTCTGCACCCCAATTTACCCTAGAAACTATTTTTTCATTAATTTCTAATGGTTAGATAGAAAGATATTCAACTTTAATTAAAGGGGGGCTAATTACGTAAACGCGCCACACGAAAAACCGGGGCTAGTGGTTGTAAGGGCGTATTTCAATAACTACTACGAAATTTTAGCTAAAAACTCAGAACTAGTCGTTTCTTATACTGATCAAACTGTGTGCAAAATAAAAAAAATCGCTTGACACATGGTAACTTGTCTAGGTTAACGGTAATAGTTAGTGTAGGGAGCTGTTGGCTCGATCTCGTGGCATGCAGGGCTTTCCACCACCCTCTTACGCATTGTAACCCGGCCACCTAAATTAAGGGCTTCAAAAGTCGCATGATGACTTAGGCCTAAGGTGGGGCCTTGGGTATTAGCCTAGCTGATTTTTTTTTAACATCATTGGGTGAATTCACGTGGAATGGCCCAGCTGCCAACCTGACTGACGTCGTGAGTGCGAGGTCACGGGTGGTTGCTGCGAATTACCGAAAATAAAATAATGTTATTAAATTTTGAGAATATCATCGTAGTTGCACCTCCATATACTAACGAGGAGACTACCCGAGGTGATAATCGCCGATTTTGTTGAAACTAGGTGGGTATGTAGACCTTATGGTAACATGAAATTTCCCCAAGGGAAAAATTGCAATGGGCATTAGTTTTGCCATGGCAACCGAAAATGTTTTTGACAACACAGTGTGTATATTGTCCCATTGAAAATAACAATTGATCAATTTTTACATATTTTGATCAAATTGACCAAAATTCATCAAAATATCATAAAATTCATTTCATTTGTCAATTTTGATCTATGATATTTTGATGAATTTTGGTCAATTTGATCAAAATATGTAAAAATTGATCAATTGTTATTTTCAATGGGACAATATACACACTGTGTTGTCAAAAACATTTTCGGTTGCCATGGCAAAACTAATGCCCATTGCAATTTTTCCCTTGGGGAAATTTCATGTTACCATAAGGTCTACATACCCTCCTAGTTTCAAAAAAATCGATGATTATCACCTCGGGTAGTCTCCTCGTAAGTTAATTGAGGAAACTAATTTAAGTCACTATCCACAAATTAAGACAGTTATTGTCATAATTATGCAATATTTGTCTTACACCGACGAAGAACTTTAACCAAAAATCATGGTAGATAGCTTTTTGAATACTTATATTATAACTGATTTTTTCTTCGCCCGCTTGTTTTCAGCTTTACTGATTTCAATACATGTTTTATGTCAGACGATTTTAGGCAAATTGAAGGGTGGAAACCTTCATTTGAAGCTAGATATTTGGTCAAGCCGATGCCAGCAATCGGTCATCGGAGTCCACGCTCAAATTATTGACGCGGACTGCAATTTCCGTAAGCTTTGGCTGGCGTTTTCGCATTTCCCGGGCGCCTACTGAATCCGCGATCCTCCAAAAAATTCAGGCGGTAGCCATCTTTCGTAATATTTATTTAATTTTCATATATCGTGCTTCAGCGCTGACAACGCCTCAAATATCTCCAAGGCGATGAACATGATGAATGTGGTAGCAGATGCACAACTCCTTCCGACGCTCCATTCTGCCCGGAAGGGGGGTTTAATTGTTTACAAAAGGAAACACACGGGCGACAAACCGTCCAATTGTGGCCAACAATTTCCAGTCAAGATCAGCCATTTATCTACTAACAGATGACAACAATCCGACTGACAAACCTTAAAGATGTCTAAAAAAATAACTAAGGGCTAGACGTAAGGACTATATTTTCCTTGGTAAAGTACATTAAATACGTTATGCCCCAACAGCGCTATTATGGGTTTTTTTTTAAATTTCGGGTGTAAATGTTATGGTGACCCTAGTAATTACTGCAGCGATAAAAGTAGTCGAAACTGTAGTGCCGTTAAAAAAATTTCCAAACCACATTAGACCGATCCATATATTGCAACGCCGAGCAGCTATCTCTCCCCCTTTATTTTGGTAGGCTGGTAGTACGTAAGTAAAGGTGCGACGGATCACGGGATTCCCCCACTCGATCTGAATTTTGTTGCGGCTGAAGTAGAAATATCGCGTGAACAAGAAATGGATTCAGAGGTTCCCTAAATAAATGTGACTTCCACTGAAGATGAAAATTTTGATATCAGTGATCATAACTATTCCAAAAAGCCTAACTTCAACGTTGACTTTTCTCATTTCTTTAGTAGTCAGCCACTTCCAGAAACTGGGCTATAGCATTAACCAGTGAAGGTCTGTAGTTATCCAAGAAAAAAAATAACCAATGGTATCATTTTAACTATTACTCATAATCATGATCTTCAACTTACGATGCTCAATAACGCAGTAACATCGCATAAAGCCCTTCCTAACCTACTTGGTAAGATTTTTAACACCACAAATTTGTGTACCTTTTGGCAATCGCTTGAAAAATTGTACGTGTGTGCCTGGAATATGGATACTAAATTATCTGAAATTACAAGTGAGTAAAATGTAAAAACCTCCAATTTCAATTGGGTATCGAATGCTTATCAACATGAAAATGGACTGCTTTGTAACGAAAACCCATAGAAGGCGCTGTTCTATATGCCAAAAATTAAGGGAAAGCTTGAGAATGCTGAAGCACAGAAAACAGAAATTAAAATCAGTGAAGTTTTGTTAGAAAGTGGAATTGACTAAAGAAGAGCTTGTTTCACAGCTGAAGGAAAAGAGTACCATTGGATAAAACCTCCAAAAAAATTAAAACGTCCAAAACCAAAATGTGCGCTAAAAATTAAAAAAAATGGAACTACTGTTTCGGATGATGTTAATGATTCGTTATTAAACATTCTAGAAGCTGAATTGAAATAGAAAAAGGCTGATAATTCAATTCAAAATGTTTTGGGGAATGGTGCTGATCTTCGTTCACTTCGAAAATGTTCATGCACGACGCCGTGGCTCTTGATGTGATAGTTCGGATGAGTAATACTAAAAAGTTCAAACTTTCTACGGTCATTTTAATTTTCCTAATGCAGACGTTCATGGTATCGTATATCGCGTGTAAGATAATACGACCCATATTTCGAGATGACTGGGATGTTGGCATTTACCTCGTGTTACTTTATTTGTTCCAGCACCAGCGCGGAAAAACCAGAAACGTGTTCTGGTTCGATAAGGTTGACTCCTACGTAGATGCTTATTTTGACAATATGGAACCCGAACAACCTGCAATGTCCGTAAATAAGTTGTTCATGCAATGCGGCAAGTCCTTCGTAACCACGCTTTCGGATGTCAGCCATCCTTTAACTTGAAACAAGCGGAATACGGCGTGGTTTCTGAAGGCCTTTTTTGGGTTTAATCAATATTATCGATGTCCGCTCTATTGTCGTGGAAGTTGACAATTACTTAGCAGCAGACAAAAGATTTCAGAACCAAATTCGAAAATTCCGAAGAGACCCGGCTTTGTTTGAGAAATTTAACGACGTCATAGAGTCGTATTTGAAAGACGGAATTAC